>NW_026002914.1:107703-253812 GCF_001458135.2 Marmota marmota marmota | reverse complement strand
TCTTAGTTACTCTCCTTATATCAAAGAAGACATTTGGCATTTGTTTTTTAGGGATTGGCTAGCTTCACTTAGCATAATCTGCTCTAATGCCATCCATTTCCCTGTAAATTCTATGATTTTGTCATTTTTTAATGCAGAGTAATACTCCATGATCTCCTCCTTTTGACCTGGATTCTATGCTGTCCCTACCACAACCCACCCTTTCTAACTCTGACTCTTTGTGATCCTGGCCCTGGGCCTGTGCATTTGCCTGAGCCCCTGACCACATTCCTCATGGCTTTTGGCATAGCAAGGAGTCTCTTTGTATTGGGTCTGACCTGGGGGCCCCTTGCTTTGGCGCACCTGTTGGCTCCCCTAGGTGCCCCTTGGCTTCTCCTGGTCCTCACACAGCCACTTCCTCCTCTTCCCTTGAGCCTTTTTCTGGGGTTCACTGGTCTCCTTCTTCATTCCCCAATTATCATTTTCAGGTGGTTCCCTTGCCTGGGCTTCTAGCTTGGGTCATAGGTCTCACCCCTATGCACACCCACCCTGACCCTTTCTGTGCCCTCCTGTCACCCTCTTTCTTGCGACCTTCCTTGTCTTGGCCTCCTTTGCCAAGACCTTGGCTTTAGATTCTCATCAGATCCAGGGATCCTTATGGGAAACAATACCCTGGCTCTTTACTTGGGCCCTTGCTTTCCCGCGGTGCTTGCTGTGGAACCATGAACCCTGAACCTGGAAGTGGCTCTGGGCCTGGAGCCTAACTGCCCACTGCTGGATCCCCTGCCTTCCTTCCCAAATGTAATCCACTGTCCTGAGCCCCCTGCCCAAGACCTGGCCCTTGACTCTCTGTTCCCTGGCCTGGCTTCTCGCTTGAGCCTCTGGTGGCCCTTCTTGCTCACTGCTTTTTCCAGGCATTGTTGAGGGCCCCTTGCTAGGGCTGCTTCACTGCTCCCCTGACATTCCTGTACTGCTGTACCCTGTGCAGTCCTGTCTTCCTGGTCTGGCCTTCCCTGCTCTCCCCTGGCCTGGGCCCTCTTCTAGGTCCCTTGCCTGTGCTCCTTGCTGGGTTCCTGGCCCCCACCCCACCCACTCTCATTCTGCATCCCTTTAGGCTGTTCCCTGCCTCACCCCTCCTATCCTTTGTGTCTCTGCCACACCAACTATTCTGATCTCCTTCCTAGGATGCTCACCTGGGCCTAGTGGCTTGATTTGACCTCTTGGCACTAGGGGCTCCCTTTGGAAAATGTAGCCCTGCCCCTTGCCTGGGCCATTTGGCCTCCCTCAGCTTGGGCCCTGCTCCTGACCCCTGACACCCTGAAGTGAATCTGGGCCTTTAGCCTTTCTCCCCCTGTGCCACACAATCCACTTTCTCCCCTCTTCTGCTACACCTCCATGTTGCTTTTCATTCACCCAGGCTCAGGTGCTAGCACTTGGCTCTCCATTACTGGGCCAGGGTCCTTGCTTGAGACTCTGCCTACACTTCTTGAGGACACTTTCCCTGTCCCTTGATTTCAGGACCCTGTTTCTTGCCCCCTCCTGTGCCTCCCCTCTGATACCCTCATGCTGTGGTGTCCTGGCACTCTCTGGAAACTCCACTTCCCTTGCTTCTTTCTACCCTGTGCTGTTGGAATGCATTTTTCAGACTTCCCTACCCCCTAATTCTGAACACCATGTATCCCTTCACTGTACCCTCTTTGGCCCCACCTTTGGTCCAGGACCCTCCCTGAGGATCTACTCACGAGGGGCGAAGGAGCTGAATTGGCTCACCTCTGTGCCCTGAATGCTCCCTATGGGAAACACTGCCCTGCCACTCGCCTGAGACCCCTCACTGCCTAAATCTTGAGGCCTGGCAGTTAATACGGACTTGCTCTAACCCAACCCTGAGCAATCCCCTCCCTTCACTCCAGCCTTCCATGCTGCCCCTACCACAACCTGGCCCTTCCTATTCCTGACCCTTTGTGCTCTGGTCCCTGGGCTTGTGCGTTTGCCTGAGTCCATGAACACAATCCTCATGGCCCATGCCATAATAAGGAGGTTCTCCGTGTTGGGTCTTACTAGGGGGCCCCTTGCTTGGGCCTGTAAGTTGGCTTCACAAAGTGTCCCTTGGCTTCTCTTGGACCTCAAGCCACCCCTTTCTCCCCTTCCTCTTGCATCTTTTCTGGCCCTTGCGTGTCTCCTATTCCTTGGGTCCCCAATCACCATTGATCAGGTAGGTCCCTTGCCTGCGTGCCTGGCTTGGACTTGGATCTCACCCCTATGCACACCTACCCTGGCCCCCTTCTGTGCCCTCCTGTCACCCTCCTTCTGGCCCCCTTCCTTTTCCTGGCCTCCTCTGCAAGGGCCTTGGCCATACATTTTCATCTGATCCAGAGTGCCTCTTGGAAAACAATGCTCTGGCTCTTGCCTGGGGCCCTTTCTCTCCCTGTGTGCTTGGTCCGGCAGCAGGAAACCTGAAACCTGGAAGTGGCCCTTGGCCTGGAGCCTGACTACACCCTGATGGTTCCCCGGCCTTCCTTCCCAAATCTTGTCCACTGTCCTAGGCCCACTGCCCAAGCCCTGGCCCTTGGCTCTGCATTCCCTGGCCTGGCTCCTTGCTTGAGCATCTGTTGGCCCTTCATGCTCACTGATTTTCTGGACATGGTCTGAGGGACCCTCGAAGTGGCTACTTCCCTAATCCCCTTGGAATTCCTATATTTCAGTACCCTAGTGCAGCCTTGCCTTCCCGGCCCCACATTCCCTACTCTCCTCTATCTTGGGCCCTCTTCTAGGTCCCGTGCCTAGGCTCCTTGCTGGGGTCCTGGTCCCTCCACACCCACAACTGTCCTGCAGCCCTTGAGGCTGTGCCCTGCTTCAGGCCTCATGTCCTTTGTGTCTCTGCCATACCTGCTTTCCTGATCCCCTTTGCAGGATGCTCACCTGGGCTGGGTGACTTGACCTGGCCTATTGGCCATGGGTGAGCATCCTGGGAAAACAGCCCTTTGGAAAAACATAGCCTTGCCACTTTCCTGGGCCCATTGACCTCCTTCATCCCAGGTCATGCTCCCGATCCCTGACACCCTGCAGTGGATCTGGGAATTGAGTCCTTCTCTTCCTGTGCCACCCACTCCACTTTCTCCCTGCCCGCTGCTCCCACTCCATGTTTCTTTTCATTCACTTAGGCCCAGATGCTAGTATTTGGCTCTCCATTATTGGGCCCATCTCCTTGCTTGAGCATCTGGTGGCCCTTCTTGCTCACTGCTTTTCTGGGCATTGTCTGAGGCCTTCTCACTGTGGCTGCTTCCCTGTTCCCCTTGGCATTCCTGTACTACAGTAACCTAGTGCAGTTCTGCCTTCCTGGCCCAGGGTTCCTGCTCTCCCCTAGCCTGGGCACTCTTCTAGGTCCCTTGCCTGGGCTCCTTACTGAGGTCCTGGCCTCCATCCCAACCACACCCATCCTGTGGCCCTTCATGCTGTGGCCTGCTAGAGCCCTCTTGTCTTTTGTGTCTCTGCCACGCCCACTTTCGTGATCCCCTTCCCAGGATACTGACCTGGGCCAAGTGGCTTGATCTGTCCTCTTGGCCCTTGGGGCTCTCTTTGGAAAATGTAGCCCTGCCCCTTGCCTGGGCCCTTTGGCCTCTCTCAGCTGGGGCCCTGCCTCTGACCCCTGACACCCTGAAGTGGCTCTGGACCTTGAGCCATTGTTCCCCTGTGCCACCCAATCCACCTTCTCCCCTCCAACTGCTCCTACTCCATGTTTCTTTTCATTCACCCAGGCCCAAGTGCTAGCACTTGGCTCTCCACTACTGGGCCAGGCTTCTTGAATGAGACCCTTGCTACATTTCTTGAGGACCCATTCCCTGTCCCTTAGTTTCAGGCCTCTTTTGACTGCCCACTCCGGTGACTTCCTTTCTGATTCCCTCATGCTGTGGTATCATGGCACTCTCCAGACTCTCCACCCCCCTTGCTTCTTCCTACCCTGGGATGCCTGAATGGTCTTGCATCCTACCCTACCCTCCTGCTTCTGCACAGCAGGTATCCCCTCAGAGTACACTCTTTGGCCTCTCCTTTGGTCCAGGTAGCTCCATGGATCTACTCACCCGGGGCAGAGGAGTAGAGTTGGCTCACCCCTGTGCCCTGATTTCTCGCAATGGGAAATACAGCCCTGCCATTTGCCTGAGTCCCCCTCACTGGCTGAAACATGAGGCCTGGCAGTTAACATGGACTTGCTTCAACCCAGCCCTGAGAGATCCCCTCTTACCCTCTGGCCTTCCATGCTGCCCTTACCACAACTCAGCCCTCCCTAACCCTGACCATTTTTGCTCTTGTCCCTGGGCTTGTGCATTTGTCTAAGCCCCTGACCGTGTTCTTCATGGCCCTTGGCAAAGCAAGAAATCAATTCTTGTTAGGTCTGACCTTGGGGCCCCATGCTTGGGCACACAAGCAGGCTCCCCTAGGTGCCCCTTGGCTTCTCCTGGTTGTCATGCAGCCCCTTCCTCCACTTCCCCTTGCACCTTTTATTCTGGTGGTCTCAGGTCTCTTGCTCCTTGGGTCCTCCATCACCATTCATTGTGTCGGTCCCTTACCTGGGTGCCTGGCTGGGGTCCTGGGTTTAGCCTGTATGCACACACACCCCAACCCCCTTCAATGCCCTCCCATCGTGCTCCTTCTGGCACCCTTCCTTCTCTTTGCCTCCTTTGCCAGGACCCTGGCCATAGATTTTCATCTGATCCTGGGGTGACTTATGGGAAATAGTACCCAGCCCACGCCTGGGCTCCTAGCTCTCCTGGGGTGCTTGTTCTGGCACAAGGAACCCTGAAACCTGGAGGTGGCCTTGGGCCTGGAGCCTGACTGCCCCTGCTGGATGCCCTGCCTTCCTTCCCCAAAGTAATCTACTTTGTGAGCCCCCTGCCCAAGCCCTGGCACCTGGCTCTCCATTCCCTGGCCTGGCTTGTCACTTGAGCCTCTAGGTACCCTTCTTGCTCACTGCTTTTCAAGGCATTATTAAGGGCCCTCACTGGTGCCACTTCACTGCTCCCGTTGGCATTCCTGTACTGCAGTACCCTAGTGCAGCCCTGCCTTTCCTGTCCGGTGTTCTCTGCTCTCCCCTGACCTGGGCCTTCTTCTAGGTCCCTTGCCTGGAATCCTTGCTGGGGTGCTGACCCCTACCACACCCACACCCATCCTGCCACCCTCCAGGCTGTGCTCTGCTTTGGCCCTCCTGTCCTTTGTGTCTGTGTCACGCCTGATTTTATGATCCCCTTCTGAGGATGCTCACCTGGGCCAGGCACTTGATTTGGACACTTGGCCCTGGGGGCTCCCTTTAGAAAATGTAGCCCTGCCTCTTGCCTGAGCCCTTAGTCTTCCCTCAGCTTGGGCCCTGCTTGTGACCCCTGACAACCTGAAGTGAATCTTCGCCTTGAGCCATTCTCCCCCTGTGCCAAGGACTCCACTTTCTCCCCTCCCACTGCTCCCCCTCCATATTACTTTTCATTCACCCAGGCCCAGTGCTAGCACTTGGCTCTATATTATGGGGCCCAGCTCCTTGCTTTAGACCCTGGCTACCCTTCTTGAGGATCCTTTCCCTGTCCCCTGGTTTCAAGCCCCTGTTGCCTGCCCCCTCCTGTGCCTCCCCTCTGATCACCTCATGCTGTGGTATGCTGGCACTGCCTAGACTCTCTGCTCCCTTGTTTCTCCCTACCCTGTGCTGCTATAATTGGTCCTTCAGCCCACCTATCCACCCTTTTCTCCACACAAGGTATCCTCTCACTGTAACATCTTTGGCCCCAACTTTGGTCCAGGACCCTCTCTGAGGATCTACTCATGTGAGGCAGATGAGCGGAATTGGCTCACCTCTGTGCCCTGAATGCTCCTATGGGAAACATTTCCCTACCACTCGCCTGAGTCCCCCTCACTGCCTGAAACTTGAGGCCTGGCAGTTAACATGGACTTGCTCTAACCAATCCCTGAGCAATCCCTTCCTTTCCCTCCTGCCTTCCATGCTGCCCCTACCACAACCCACACCTCCCTAACCCTGACCATTTGTGCTCTGGTCCATGGGCGTGTGCATTTGCCTGAGCCACTGACCACATTCCTCATGGCCATTGGCATAGCAAGGACTATCTTCGTGTTGGGTCTGGCCTGGGGGCCCCTTCCTTCAGCCTGCCAGCGTGCTCCCCTAGGTGCCCCTTGGCTTCTCCTAATTCTTATGCAGCCCCTTCATCTCTTTCCCCTTGTACCTTTTTCTGGTGCATGCAGGTCTCCTGCTACTTGTGTCCCCAATCACCATTGATAGGGTGGGTCCCTTGCCTGGGCACCTGGCTTGGGTCCTGGGTCTCACCCCTATGCGAAAACACCCTGACCTCCTTCTGTGCCCTCCCATCGCACTTCTTCTGGTGCTCTTCCTTTTCTTGGCCTCCTTTGCTAGGATTCTGGCAGTAGATTCTCATCTGATCAAGGGCGCCTTGTGGGAAACAATGCCCTGGCCCTTGTCTGGGTCCATTTCTCTCCCTTGGTGCTTGTCCAACACCAGAAACCCTGAAACTTGGAGGTGGCCCTGGGCCTGGAGCCTGGATGCACCATGCTGGATCCCCTGTCTTCCTTTCCAAATTTTTTCCACTGTCCTGAGCCCCCTGCCCAAACTCTGGCACTTGTCTCTCCATTCACTGGCCTGGCACCTTGCTTGAGCCTCTGGTGGTCCTTCTTACTCACTGCTTTTCTGGGTATGTCTGAGGGCCCCTTGCTATGACTGCTTCCCTGCTCCCCTTGGCTGTCCTGCATTGCAGTACCCTAGTGCAGCACTGCCTTACTGGTCCATAGTTCCCTGCTCTCCACAGGCCTGGGCCCTCTACTTGTTCCCTTGCCTTGGCTCCTTGCTGGGGTCATGGCCCCCACCCAAGCCACACCTGTCTTGCAGCACTTCAGGCTATGCCCTGCATTAGCCCTCCTGTCCTTTGTATCTCTGCCATGCCCACTTTCCTGATCCCCTTGATAGGATGCTCACCTGGGCAAAGTGGCTTGATTTGGCCTCTTGGCCCTTGGGGCTCTTTTGGGAGTTTCCCTAAGAACCTCCAGGCCTTCAGACATGGTGGTGGGTAAATTGCCAGTGGGTGGCTAAGAGCTCCCTGGGCCTTTCAGATAAGGAACCCCTAATGCAACATGTCGGTGGGCAATTTGCCAGTGGGCGGATAAAAAGTTTTTTTGAAAATTTTCTAATTGGTCCTCCCATCTTCTGTGCTTGTGAACAGTTCGTGATCCCCATGAATCTTATGCAGGGTGGACGTGTGTGCACCATAGGTGATGACCTGATCTTTACTATGATTGGCCCCTGTAGCTTCCTGGTTTAAGATTGTAATAGTAGGAGCAATGTGACTCCATTTTGTTTTATGACTTCATCCTGTAAAAGAACGATGCCAAGTAGAAGAGTCATGACTGGAGCAAGATGTTCTTTTCCTTTTGCTATAGAAACCTTTAAGAACACGGAACTACCTAATGGGGTATTGTTTCTGAAACTAGGGTAATGGCACTCTGTTTCTGTAACTGGGATGACTAGGCTAAACTGTGATTGGTTAGGCTTCCCTCTGCTTGATTGCACTGTCCTGCTTCTGTAACCTGGCTTGCTTGCATTGGCTAGACCCCCTGAACATCCCTTTTGTAGTTTTCAGGCTTATAAGGAGTGCCCTTGCAATTGTTCAGGGCTGATCAGGGGAACAGCTTTATGTTCTGGTCAGCCACCACCGGTGTGCTTCAATAAAGGCTTGATTCGATTTTATGTGAGTGGTCTGGAAGTCAGTTTATGAAACCCTGGGATGAAGCTTTAACTATAACATTTGGGGGCTCACCATGGATCCATTTCTTCCCTACCCTCATGCCAAATTTGCCTCCAAAGACAGGCCTTTGGACCTCGGCCCCAGAGTAGAGGGGAGCTCCTGAGAGACGTTTCTCAGCCTCACTCGGAGGATGACTCCAATCTATCCTAGGACTCTCTGAAAAGCCTCCTGCTGGCCTGTCATTTCTGGTGAGTTGACTCTTCTCTGGGGGAAAAGGTCAGATTGGATGCAGTCGCTTACACCTTCCCCTGGAGAGGACGAGGCATTGTCACTGTCTCCCTGGAGGCCTCCCTGTGAGACCTCATCTGTCTGTATCTGGAGCCCACTGGAGTCCTCCCTGGGAGGCCTCATCTGTGTGGGGGCAGGAGGAGACGTGGTCTCTGCCCCATTAGAGGCCTCCCTGTGTGACCTCAGCGATTGTTGCTTGTCCTGTGTCTGTTCTGCTGTTTTTCATTTCTCCAGTGTCTTCTTGTTGTTTGTCATTAGTCTCCTGTGTCTGTTGCCCGGCCATTTGTCTTGTGTGTACCTGTCCATGTGTTGTGCTGGGCCCTTTTCTTGTTCTCATAACCACTCTTCTTTCATCAGGACTCCTGCTCCACCGACATCAGAGACAAGGAAGCGCTACAGAGATCTCTACCTGGACCCCTTTAACTTGTTTTCTTAACAATTTTCAGGACTTTGTCTGTTGGTTTGTTTTTGTTTGTTCCCTTTGTGTTCTGTGATAATTTCTACCTCAGTTTCTTTTTAATGGAAAAAAAATAGTTAAAACGGTTTTAACTGTGCTCACTACAGCTTGCATTAAAATGTAAAGTGCTGCCAAGAGAACTAAAAGAATTGTCAAAAGTAAAAGCTAAAGGTTAAAAAAAAAAGGATTCTAGAGATTGCCTTCATTTAGGATTTGGGCCACGTGGCAACCTGTGTAAATCATGTCAGTTCCTATAGAAGACAGACTAAAACTAAAGTGTTTTATAAAATTATTATTCCTAAATTGTATAACAAAAAAAAAACATAATTTTGTCTAGAAAAATTGGCTTTTGTCTCTCAGTATTTCAAGCATGAATAACTCCCAATTATTAAAAAAAAATAGTTCAAAATTTTTCAATGTCAGGATAAAAGTTGGTGGCCGCTATCTAAGAAACCAGAAAAAAGCAGTTTAAAATGGGACCCCAACCTCGGGGACTCTCCCAAACAGACCAATTTAGCTGTGTCTTTGGGAAGTTCCTCCAGGGAAAAATAAGCCCCCTTCATTTGTCTATGTTCCATCAACTCATTTTAGCTTTCATGAACAGGACCACCTCAGCAAAAAGGTCAGAAAACTTTTAAAATTCTATATTTGTTAAACTCATAATTTTGATCCAATATGCCTAAGTTAATATGTTTTTCTGATTATGCTCTGCTTTATTCTAAGGCCAATTTACAAGAGTTAACTCTCAATATAATAGGTTTTAAAAAATAAGCTACAAGGCTTTTGTTTGTCTGTTTGCTTCATGTGGGTGCACCGGTGTACTGTCTGTCTATGTGTATTGCCATGTCTACTTATATTTTGTACAAAAATATTCACATATGAACTCATAAATTAAAATTTTAAAAAATGGATCCAAATACTTTTGGTTAATATAATTTAAAAGGTTCAATTTAAATTGGGGAAATAGATAAAAGTACAAATGTCTTCAAAGTTACTAATGCAAAGTTTTGTTTCTAGATGGTTAAACAGTTGTTAAAATGTTAATGTCTAAAAAGTGTCTGATATCCATTGTTTCTAAGATTTTTATTCAACAACAACAAAAAAGATTACTAATACTATTCATGCACTTGTCTGATACCTTGTTTTCAAAAAAGATACATAAATTACATCTAAACGTATATAAAATTAATCATAGACATGTTTGTTAGAGACATCTAATTGGTACAAAGTTAAAATGCTGACTGCTAAATATAATATCAAGTACTCTTAACTCCTTAAATTCCATAAGGCAAAATACTTAAAAAATGTTGGTGTTTTCATAAGTTGGTAAACTAAAAAAGAAATTTGAACTTATTTTGTGTTATTATAAAAACAAGGTTACTCTAAATTACAAAGTTCCAACGGTATAATTCTACATACAAGACGTCAAGAAGTTTCAACTGTATTTTAATTAAAGTACTATAAATAACAAATATTTTATCTTTCTAAAATGGATTAATTTATCTAAATTTAAAAATTTATAAGAGTTATTTCAAGGTACAAACAAAAATAGGATCAATGGGTTAAAAATTATTAAAAAGTTCTAAATATAAAAATATATTTAATGAAAAACATTTCCGGGTAAAAAGACTTTATGAGATAAAATATAATTATAATACATTTAAGTAAACAACAAAAGGGTCTAATTAAGTAATATAAAGGTCTATAAACAAAAAAACAAATATTAAAAGGTTTATATGTAACTAAGTTGGTTATATATGAAACACAAATATTTAAAATTATTCAAGGTTGTTCCCTAAGGACAAATAATAATGTACTGATATATTTATATGTTAAAATGACAAAAACTTCTAAAATATTAATTACAATATGTCTTGTTAAGTTTTATCCCCTAGAACAAGTAATCTCAGAGAAATTAAAGTTTGTACATCTGTGGCTAAAGAACAACTGTTATTTTAAAGTATTGTCTTACATTATTACAAAGTCTAGATTTTCCTTTAAAAGCTAACCTTGGTTAATATAAAAACATCAATAAAAGTGTGGTACATTACTCTTTTTTTACAGATTAAATGTGTTCATATCTTTCAGATATACAAGTCTTTAAGGTAAAAGGTTTAAAAAAAAACTTTTTTATCAAGGTGGTATCCTCCAAACTAAAATTGTCTGTAATGGTAATTTAAACTTATAGAGATAATAAATTTTATTGGAGTTTTATTTATATCAATTGATGTTTTGTAACCAAATCTTATGCTACCTTTTACCCTAAATTTAAAAAGTAATGAGAGCCTAATCTATTTAAAGGTTAAATATTATAAAACATTCTGCCACTTTTCCACATTTAAAAAAAATGTTAAGGGCTCTCAGCCTTTCCTTAATTAATGTTTCAGATGTATGTAATATTGTGCTACTAACATTCATACAGAGTCAAAAACAATATATGTAAACTTTCTAAAATGATGTCTAAAAATAGAAACAAAGATCAGCTTTAGAACTAAAACACTTTACCTAAGATTTGTAAAGAGCCCTGCCTTACCTGAGATAAGGCTCTGCCTCCCAACTTAGAGCATGTCAGAATAACTTCAAAGTTGGTCAGATTTTAGTTAATTTAAAGTTATATTCAAAGATTAATTTATTGAAAAGATTACTATGATCTCATATAGAAAATATAATGTATAACTCAGCCAAGGTTCAAAATTATATACAAGCCAAATATGTTTTTATTATTGTTAATTTCACTTTGTATTTTCATTATATCTGAAAAAATATGACCACTATACTCAGAGCAACCAAGAGACCTTTACTGTGACAGTGTATGATTAACACAAAGAGGGAAGTGCAAGAGAGAAATAGAGAGAGAGAGAGAGAGAGGGAGAGAGAGAGAGAGACAAGGAAAAGAGAGAGGAAAAAAGTGAAAGGGAGAATGACAGACAGGGAAAGTGAGAGGAAAAGGAGAGAGCAAGAGGGGAGGACCTGGGAAGAGAGAGTTTTTATAGCCAAAATCTAATGGGCTCTTTGGATCTGCAAGCTGCCATGTTGGTGTACAGTGATTGGATAATACAGTAGATGCTAAGGTGTCATCTTCTGCCTTCAGGCAGATCTTCAGCATTAGGTAAATTAATAAATAAAATAAGGATATTGTGTTATGTAAAAATTAACTGTAGAGTTATAAAGATTAAAGTTAAAGCCCAGCATTCTTACTTTCAAACTGGTAAAACTGACTTGCTGGATGTTTAAGGCCAAATTTAAATATTAAATTTAAAATAAAGGGGCCAAAGAAACCAATATTTGGCTCTTGCCCTCGAAGTCAGCCTGGACCCAGGACAGGGGGAAAAGCTTTGCAACTCCAGGCTACATAACCTCCCAATAAGGGAGATTAATGAGACCACTGGAGAAGAAAAAGCCAGTGAGTGTACATGCTGCAAAAGAGGAGGGTCATTGAAAAGGGGAAACATGCCTGAAACTTCCAAGGGAAGACATATGGTCAGCAAGACCTTGAAAAATTGTAATGTAGATGACACTAACAGGGCTAAAATGCTTCTCACAGGTTCCCCAAGAATGTCCTCCAAGGAAACTCAGCTGACTCTTAGCAATAGGGAGAAACAAGGTCAGTTTGACCAGCTTGGTCTTAGGCACCAAGCAAAAACAGTTAAAACCAAAGCACAGCTATTCCTGGACACTTAAAAAGAAACAACAGTTATTTTAATGTAACTTAAAATGTACACTAGTGTTAGCATCCCCCAAAATAAGTAAGACTGGAGGCAACAAAAGAAAAATTCTTAGGCAAAAATGCCTGATAAATATCAATAGAAATTTTTAGTCAGTTCAAGGCCTACAGATCTTCCTAACTTCCTACACAGGTAGATGTAATCAATGTTTATTAATATAATTATCTAGCCTTAAGTAACAAAAGGATCTTTACTGAACACAGTGGTCATGCCAAAAAGCTATTTTTACAAAAATCAGATGACATTAACTAATTTAACTAAATGTTGTGTATACATTCCTGATAATTCTGACAATGTTAAAGATTTATATTCCCTAAAAAAGTGCCTTATTAGGCTTTGTTAGGCCTTGTTATTGGGAAATTTTCTCAGATATTCTGCCTCCTGGTGAACAATTATTAATTTCTGTCATTTTCATGATATTCATGGACAGGTTCCAGATGCTACAACTGCTATTTTGTATTAATCTTACTTCAGCACTCAAATCTTTTTGTTTCTCTCATAGAAGTGCCCACCCCAGGTGAATTTACATCCTGTTCTTCCTGAGCCAGATTTTTACCATGGACTCCTTGACCCACTCAGTTTCTAAAAAGGGACTCCAAACTGCTTGCTCACTGCACATTGCCCCCTTTCAGCTGGAAGTAGCAAGAACAGTCATTGCCCTTTTCCCTTACGGCATTTTGGAGGTCCCTAATATTAGAGGAAAAATTACGGTCAATATAGATGTTCGCCAACATGTCTAGCTCAGGAAGATGTACATGGGAAACTGCTCCCAAGATCACCCTGGGTAATCTCCCAGAAAGAGACACTTGCTTCCACAACCCAACTTATAAATAGAAAAAACTTCCTGTTCACCAAAAATTATGCTTCCTGGGTCCTACTTTAAACTCTTTGACTAAATCTCCAAACTGTCAATAACTCTGAACTACATAACCTACTATTTTGATGGAGTAAATGGAAAAGAACACCTGGACTTATTAAAAGGCCAGGCCCCACTGATTTATCAACATAGATGGGCTGCCCCCACTTTAGTTCCCCTCCTAATTTGTTTAGAAATAGCTGGATCTACTGCTTTAGGAACTGCAGGTCTTATCACAACCTCTAAAAATTTTAAGTTTCTTAGCCATCAAATAAATATAGATTTAGGAAAACTAGAAAGGTCAATCTCCAAACTAGAGGTTTCAATAGACTCTCTGAGAGAAATACTCTTACAAAACAGATGAGGTCTAGATGGTCTCTTTCTGAAACAAGGAGGACTTTGTATGGGTCCAGGAGAAACTTGTTTCTTTGCAAGCCATTCTGGGATAACAAAGGACAGTTTGGCGCTTGTGAGAAACAGGTTAAATGAAAGAGATGAAGCACTAGAAACTTCAGGCAATTGGTTCCAAAACCTATTCTCTTGGTCCCCTTGGTTGACTACCATCAGTTCAGCCATAGTTTGGCCCCTAGTCCCTTCTCCTGATTGGTATTACTGTAGGACCCTGCCTCTTAAAAACCCGCCTAAACCATTTACACAAAAATATGTAGATGAGGTCAGACTTACGGTCTTGTGAGCCCAGTATAGTCCCTTAGACACAGAAGGATGAAAAAACTGAGGCCTAATGATGTGCAAGATTGACATCAAACCTACTAAAACCAGTGGGGAATGTGATAGTAGGAGCAAATGTGACTCCATTTTGTTTTATGACTTCATCCTGTAAAAGAACGATGCCAAGTAGAAGAGTCATGACTGGAGCAAGATGTTCTTTTTCTTTTGCTACAGAAACCTTTAAGAACACGGAACTACCTAATGGGGTATTGTTTCTGTAACTAGGGTAACAGCACTCTGTTTCTGTAACTGTGGTGACTGGGCTAACTGTGATTGGTTAGGCTTCCCTCTGCTTGACTGCACTGTCCTCCTTCTGTAACCTGGTTTGCTTGCATTGGCTAGACCCCCTGAACATCCCTTTTGCGGTTTTCAAGCTCATAAGGAGTGCCCGTGCAATTGTTCGGGGCTGATCAGGGGAACAGCTTTATGTTCTGGTCAGCTGCCACTGGTGTGCTTCAATAAAGACTTGATTCTATTATACATGAGTGGTCTGGAAATCAGTTTATGAAACCCTGGGGCGAAGCTTTAACTATAACAAGATAACTGACTTTTACATTCTATATAAGCTAGCACCAGCTTACAATAAAGTGCTTCATCTTTGTCACTGCTATCTGTGTGTGCGTTTTAATCTCCAATGAGGAGCCTTGGCCTTTCATTGGTGCCAAAACCCAGGAGAGGAAATCCTCATTCTGAGAAACCCCTCTCTCAAAGTTTACTGTCCTCATTTACCTTTTTGAGCGGTGCTACATTCCACCCAACATCGGCTCTCCAATAAGTGATTCCTTCTGATCAACAATCGGTGTGTCCCCCTACCCCTCTTTGGGAATCCATCTCCAAACAGCTATATGCAAAGGCATTGACTGTTAACGTCCAGCAAGGCCCTTGATGCCTAGTTTGGAGGAGAGAATGAACCCCACCACAACTTTCACAGTTATGGTGGATTCTCTGGATGACCATTTCATGGTTGATGAGCTATAAGGGAGAGAAGAATAGGCACTCTCTGACTCTCTTTATCTAAATTTTCCTTTTCCTCTCCTGGTAAAAATTTTGACGTCAGGTGGCTGGTGACTCCCGGCCTTCTGAGGTCTCCCTGGTTGGGTTCTTGGGTGACGACTCATTTGCCCTCCCGACCCCAACTCTCCAGAGTCTCTTTGGTTGACTTCTCCTTTCCTTAACACCTGTACGAAACTCAAACAAAATCTGTTCCAGTCCAGTCCATTCACCTCTTTTCTTTCTGTCAAGAGTCATTATGACAGCCTCTTCTTCCCTCCCCACTGATTCCACTCTCAAATGCCTTCTGGCTAATCTTAACTGGTTGTCCCTCACTCCTGACATCAAACCCAAACTTCTCATTAAATTCAGTTCACAAAATTGGCCATGATACCAATTAGACAACCAAAACCAATGGCCCCCAGAGGCGTCTCTAGATCCTCAAATTCTGTGTTACCTTTTTAAGTTCTGTGAGTGCCCAAAAAAGTGGAAGGAGATCCCCCTATGTGGAGGCCTTTTCCCTCCTTCACTCCCACCCTGAACTATGCTTCTCCAATAGATCCTTACCCTCATCCTTCTGCCCTAGACTCTCTGCTGTCACTCCCACCTCACCAACCTGATTTCTCCCCTCCAATTACTATATGAAAAACCCAAACCTCTGCCGGTTCTCAGACCATTGCCCCCTTGCTGAGGTAGCAGGTACTGAGGTACCCCTCCACCCACTCACTACTCTCTTTTCCTGTCCATAACAACACTGGGCCACACCAGGTCCTCTTACCAGCTAACCCAAAGCACAAACCAGCTGAGGAGAGCCCTCAGACCCTGATTCAAGATCTGGTGAAAATGACCTTTATAGTTGCTTTGTTATCACTGAAAACAGGTTACTAAGAATTTAAGGTCCTTTACAGGCTTTTTGGGATACTCACTCCCATCTTCCCCTCTGCTCTACCTGTTCTACTGCTTAAGTTTTTGTTGCTAGGAAAATTCCAAACCCCTTTCCCATTATTCTTTTACTTCTCTCCTTCCTCATTCTCAGATCCACCAGAGCTGCTCTCAGCCCCGCCTTCCAGTCTTCCCCCTCCCTACCAGGCCCACAGAAATGTCTTAACTGACCTTCTCCAGAAATCTTCACCATGGCTGACTTTAGAACTTTCAGCAAAAGAATCCCTATAAAAGAATTCAGTGTATATATCCTCCTCTTTTCATGTTGCTCTCTTCTACTTGGCCACTGGCTGGAAAAATCAGCACTCCAAAAGCTAGAGACATGCTTACTTATTTTTCACAAAATATGTAAATAAGGCCTCTGGCCTTGAGCTGGGCTTCACAGTGATGGCTACATTTCTAAGATAAGGGAGTTACCAACTAGGCTCCATGGTAACAGATGGAAGGGGGGAGAAAAAAAGGAAAAAAAAAAGCTTTCCCCTTCTCAAATGTCCATGAAGAGTTAACTTGCCCAGAATATGAAAAAAAAAACAACTGCTTTTTGTTAACTTCTGCAGTGAACTTCTGAGTCCCTCCCCTTACATGCTGTATAGAGAATCAGATGTGACTACTAGCTTGAAAACGTAATTATTACTGTCCTTGATGGAGTCTGCCTGCAAACGGGATATTCTGACAAGGTCTAGATAAGGTGACAACAAATCATGCTTGCATAGGAGATGTTTTGTTTCTTTGGGAGGACTTGCTCGCAAACGGGATGTTCTGCCAAGTGGGCTAGGAGGGTGCTGAGAAAATTTTTATCTGTTCTTAACAAAGAGCAGAGCTCAACATGCTCCGGGCCAAAAATAGATTAATACATAAAAAGTGGGTCACTTATGATTAGAAAGCAAAACTTCTGTATTCTGTTCTATAACTGGACCTGTTATCAATAAGATTAATATAAGGTTCTATACA
Source organism: Marmota marmota marmota (assembly GCF_001458135.2). Lineage (NCBI taxonomy): Eukaryota > Metazoa > Chordata > Mammalia > Rodentia > Sciuridae > Marmota > Marmota marmota. The sequence continues at coordinate 237,147 of NW_026002914.1, read as the reverse complement.
CTGTGTACAATTTAAATGCAATATATTGTTTTACCTACTATTCATGTGACATCAAGCAACAACATATATAAACTTTATAAAATTATATTTAAAAACAAAGATCAGTTCAATAGTATAACACTTTACCTAAGATTTTATAAGAGCCCTACCTTACCTGAGATAAGGCTGTGCCTCTCATCTTAATACATGTAAGAATGACTCCAAAGTAGGTCAGACTTCACCTAAAGCCCAGTACTCTTAATTTAAGGTGAAACTGACTTTGCTGGATCTTTAAGATCAAGACTTAAAATTAAATTAAAATAGCCCCCCCCCAAAAAAAAAAAAAAAAAAACAGCAATATTTGGCTCTTGCCCTCTGAGTCAGTCTGAAATCCAGGCAACTTCTCTAAAGAGCTTTGCAACTCTGGGCCACATAACCTCCTGATCAGGGAGATTAATGAGACCATTGGAGAATGAAAAGCCAATCCTTGCATTTGCTGTGAATGGGAGGGTCATTGGAGACAGGAGACATCCCTGATGCTTCCAAGGGAAGCCACATTTTCAAGCAAGACCTGGACCCATCCTAGCGCAAATGGCACTAGCAGAACTAAGAAGATACTCTCAAGTTCCCCCATGAGCTACCCCTATGGGATCTCAGTTGACTCTTAACAATAGATAGAAACAAAGTCAATTTTGACCAGCTTGATCTTAAACACCTATCAAAAATAGTTAATCCAAAAAAAGTCATTCCTAGGAGTAATAAAAGACAAGAAGAGGTATAAAAGAGGAGACAGCAACTAGCCAACAGTCTCCATGGGGAATGTTCAGTCAAGTATGGCCTTGGCTCCTCACCATCACAGGACCCATATTAGTCCTCTTTATGTCTCCTAATAGGACCATGTCTATTAAATTGCCTACAGAAGTTCCTTCAAGATAAGATACACACATTCACCAACAAGCTGGTCAATCAACTACTTTTTTAAGACTACCAGCCCTGATGACCAAGATGGAGACCTATGACTCATGACCAACTCTTCTGGCTCCAGAGACTCTGTGCCCATCTAAAACCCTCTCTAACCCATTTTTGCAGTTTTCACAACCCCTCTTTCACTTCCTAGGAATGATAATTACTCTCCACCATGTCCACTCTGCTTATTCTGTCTGCTCTACAGTATCTCCACAAGGAAGCATCAAACCTAAACTCCCGATAGCTCAGATGAGGAGCCACTAGCCAGGCAAAGACTGGTAGATCAACTTCACTCATTTTCCTAGGCACAAAAACCTTCACAACCTTCTTACTTTGGTTGATACTTTTTCAGGTTTGATAGAAGCCTTCCCTACATACAGGGAAACTGCTGACACTGTTGCCTCCATCCTCATTGAGCAGATCATTCCCAGGTTCAAACTTCCTGCCTCCATCCAGTCAGACAACAGTCTGTCCTTCACTTCTCAGGTTTTTCAACTAGTCTCCAAAGGCCTCAACATCACTTGGAGGCTCCACATCTCTTACCAACCCCAATCTTTGGGTAATGTTGAGAAGCCTAACACATTCTCAAGGATCGTCTCACTATACTTGCTATTGAACTTAGACTCTTTTGGCCCAATCTCCTGCTGTTGGCCCTCACCTGAAGGCAGCCCCAAGGGCCCCCTCAGGCCTTAGCCCCTTTGAACAACTCTATGGGTTGTTCAAAATCTTTTCAACCACTCTTACTTCCCTTGTGTCCTACCTGCCTTGTCTTACACTTCTACACAAACTCCTAAGGGGATATGCAGACTGATGCCTTCCTGCACCATTCATTGCCTCAATCCCAGCAAAACCACAAACTGAATTGGACTCTTTTCAACTGGGTGACTCAGTCTTATTTCAGGAACTGCATTCTCAATTGTTGGAATCTCGCTGGATGGGACCCTATACAGTCAAACTTACTACCCCAATGGTGACCAAGCTTTTAGACACTCTCCCTGGTACCATGTCTCCCACCTTGAAAAGGCACCTATTCCAAATGTCCAGTCCTGGACTTCCACCAAACCCACCAAACTCAAAATTTCTCTCCAACATTGCTTCCCTCCTTCCATGTGCCCCTCTAGAGCCTCCTACCCATAAATTTTCTGAAGTACTAGAGGCACTCCTGCCCCATCCAGCCACTATTTCTGAAGGGCCCCTTCCCTCATCAGATCTCATCTGTTTTTCCGACGGCAGCTCCTACTTTCATGGGGGATGTTAAAGTAGCAGGCTATGCTGTCTTCTCCCTCTCTTCCATCATTGAGGCTAATCCCTTGTCACCCAACACAACCAACCATGCATCCAGGAAACTGATTCTGGCAACCAGAGGACTCACAAGAATACACACCTACATACTCTTGTTCTCCTCCCCCTAGTGATCCTTTAAAAATTCGTCTCTCTTGTGTTTTTGCCCTTACACCCATAGCTGAGAACATACCCAAAAATGTACCTTAACTTTCTTATCCTCATCCTCATCCTCACCCTAAGGGTAATGCCTTCACCATTGTATGTCTGGAGATTCAAGGTGAGAGAAACATATACACACACACACACAAAAAAAAATCTGGACTACCCGCTTGGCTACCACTTCTGACTGTCCCCTAAAAGGGTGCTCCTCAGCCATATATATTGTACTCTCTTCCTCTTCCTTTGAGCTATTAAGCAAGCCAGCCACCCTTACTTATGTTTTTTTTTTTTTTTTTTTTTTTAATATATGACCAAAATAAGGATTACTGAAAACAATGGCCAGAAACCTCTGGAGACTGACCCTATTGGTCATGCAGAATTCATGATGCATTTTCAGGGCAATTCAATATAGGAAGATTCAAACTTGAATCTGCCTCTCACCAATACAAGCAGACCATCCCAGACCCTGGGAACCCACGCTGGGCAAACAGGAGTAAAACTTCCTTTTATTGAGGTAGGTATGCTTCCACTCCCTGTGGTTCCTTATCCATTACCCAGGAATATGTTTCCATAGAGTCCCCAATCTCTTTCATCTCAACCAACATAAAACCCTCAGAACAATGGTTGCTCGCATCCCTAGAAAGTCAATGCACTTCTGACTCTCAGGCTTCACCAATCTATACCTGGTTACAGATCATCACTGACACACTATCCTACCTAAACCAAATTTCCCCCACTGTAAGTCCAGCAAATTGCTTTCTGTGCACTTTCCTAGCATGGCCCTTATTTGCCACAGTTCCAATAAAACTTTCCAAGGTGGATGTTTCCAGCTTGCCAAACTGATCCCACAAAAAGGATTCTATTAAACCCCTGCAGAATGTTCCTTTATTGGAACCCAAGGAAAATAACCACACCATAATTCCTCAGGTTTGCCTTCTGGGATCCGCAACTCCCAATTCCCTTCTGGCAGGTTTTTGCCACTGCAACCTAACCATCAACCACCCCATTTATTCCCCACCGGTTCTCTTTTTCTGATGCAATGGCACTCTCACCACCATTATACACTCCAACATATCTAACCCATGTTTATTAATCACCATAGTCCAACAGCTCACTCTCTATAGCATTAAAATCCATCTATAGTAAAATTCATCCACAACCCTCTAAAATGTATAAAATGGGCTGCATTCCTTCCGTTAGTGGTAGGCATTTCTTTAACAGCCTCAGCGGCAAGTGCAGGGTTATCGGTAGGAGACTTAGGTCATTCTCTATGGGCTGTCAAGGACATTAATTCAAAACTTGAAGGAGCACATACTACCACAACAGAATCTCTAACATCCTTAAAAAACAGGTCACCTCATTGGCACAAGTCACCCCTCAGAATCGTATGGCCCTAGATTTACTCACCACTGAAAATGGCGGAACCTATCTTTTCCTTAGGGAAAAATGCTGTTATTGTATCAATGAATTGAGTCTTGTGGAAGACAATGTTGTTGAGCTTACTGACCTGGCAGCCACCTTAAGGACCCCAGAAAATCAAAACCTTTTCTCTTCCTTAATGTCCACTCCCCTTCTGGCATATCCTTGGACCACTATGTGTAATCTTTTTAATGTGTCTATTTTTATTATGTATTATAAAGTTTATTCAAACTCAAGTAGGAAAATATCTAACCAAACTTTTAACCAGCTTCTAATTAGAAATTATCAGCTTCTGGCCACAGATGAATCAACTGCCTTCTCTAGAGAACTTCCCTCAAAATGCTGAAAAACCCTTCAAAGATTCCTGAGATACCTTCTTGAGAGCGATATCTGATGATGCCTGGCTTGTACCTGCCATAGAGACTTATACCGACTGGACTGAAATGATAGTGGACCTTTGGCTATAGGGAACATCTGACCTTATACCAATCTTTGCAGGTCTCTTATGGGGACTCCTAACTTCCCTTCTTCATACCCCTTCCCCAGTGATGCCCCCACTTAGCAGGATGTAGCTAGAATGAATCGATATCCCTTTCCATATAATAACAAAAAAAGGGGAATGTAGGGAGTTTCCCTAAGAACTCCCCAGACCTTTCAGACATGGCAGCGCCAAATTGCCAGTGAGCGGCTAAGAGCTCCCTGGGCCTTTCAGATAAGGAGCCCTTAATGCAACATGGCAGTGGGAAAATTGCCAGTGAGTGGATAAAAAGTTGTTTTGAAAATTTTCTAATTGGTCCTCCCATCTTCCGTGCTTGTGAACAGTTTGTGATCCCCATTAATCTTATGCAGGGTGGACATGCGTGCACTGTAGGTGATGACCTGACCTTTACTATTATTGGCCCCAGGAGCCTCCTGGTTTAAGATAACTGACTTTCACTTTTTACATAAGCTAGCACCAATTTACAATAAAGTGCTTCATCTTTGTCATTGCTATCTGTGTGTGCGTTTTAATCTCCAACAAGGAGCCTTGGCCTTTCAGTTTCTGTTTGGAAAATGAAGGCCTGCCCCTTCCCTGGCCAATTTGGCCTCTCTCAGCCGGGGCCCTGCTCCCGAACCCTAACACCATGCAGTGGCTCTGGGCCTTGAACCATTGTCTCCCTGTTCCACCCAATCCACTTTCTCCCCTTCCGCTGCTCCCCCTCCATGTTTCTTTTAATTCACACAGGCCCAGCTGCTAGCACTTGGCTCTCCATTACTGGGCCTGGATCCTTGCTTGAGAACCTGAGCTGTGCTCCCCCTTCTTAAAAACCCTTTGCCTGTCCCTTTGTATCTGGCCCCTGTTGCCTGCCCCCTCCTGTGACTCCCTTCTGATCCCCTCATGCTGTGGTATCCTGGCACTCTCAGGATACCTCCACTCCACTTATTTCATCCTACCACTGCTGCTGGAATGGGTTCTGCAGGCCACCTATCTCCCCACTTCTCCACACTAGGTATACTCTCACTGTAACATCTTTGGCCCCACCTTTGGTCCAGGATCCGCTCTGAGGATCTACTCATGTGGGGCAGAGGAGCGGAATTGGCTCGCCTATGTGCCCTGAATGCTCGCTATGGGAAACACTGCCCTGCCACTCGCCTGATTCCCCCACACTACCTGAAACTTGAGGCTTTGCAGTTAACATGGACTTGCCTAACCCAGCCCTGAGTGATCCCCTCCCTTTCCTTCAGCTTTTCATGCTGTCCCTACTGCAACATGGCCCTTCCTAACCCTGACCCTTTGTGCTCTGGTCCCTGGGCCTGTGCCTTTGCCTGAGCCCCTGACCACAATCCTCATGGCCCTCAGCATAGCAAGGAGTTTCTTTCTGTTTGGGTCTGACCAGGGGGCCCCTTGCTTGGGCCTGCAAGATGGCTCCACAAGGTGCCCCTTGGCTTCTCCTGGAACTCACACAGCTCCTTCCTCCCCTTCCCGTTGAGCCTTTTTCTGGCGCTCCCAGGTCTCCTGCTGCTTGAGTCCTCAAACACCATTTATCAGGTGGGTACCTTGCCTAGGCATGTGGCTTGGTCCTGGGTCTCGCCCTGATGCGCATCCACCCCGACACCTTTCGGTGCCCTCCTGTCGCCCTCCTTCTGCCCCCCTTCATTTTCCTGGCCTCCTTTGCAAGGGCCCTGGCAGTACATTTTTATCTCATCCAGGGTGCCTTATGGAAAACAATGCCCTGGCCTTGCCTGAGCCCCCTGCTCTCCCTGGGTGCTTGTTCCTGCAGCAGGAAACCTGAAACCTGGAGATGGCTCTGGGCCTGGAGCCTGACTGCACCCTTATGGATCCCTGGCCTTCCTTCCCAAATTTTGTCCACTGTCCTGAGCCCTCTGCCCAAGCACTAGCCCTTGGCTCTCCATTCCCAGGCCTGGCTCTTCACTTGAGCATTTGGTGGTCCTTCATGCTCACTGCTATTCTGGACATGGTCTGAGGGACCCTTGCTGGGGCCAATTCCCTTCTCCCCTTGGCATTCCTTTAATTCAGTACCCTAGTGCAGCCGTGCCTTCCTGGCCCTGCATTCCCTACTCTCCCCTCTCCTGGGCCTTCTTCTACATCCCCTTGCTGGGGTCCTGGCCCCCACCCCACCCACAACCATCCTGCAGCCCTTGAGGCTCTGCCCTGTTTCAGGCCTCATGTCCTTTGTGTCTCTGCCACTCCCACTTTCCTGATGCCCTTCCCAGGGTGCTCACCCAGGCCATGCGACTTGACCTGGCCTCTTGGCCATGGGTGAGCATCCTGGCAAAACATAGACCTTGGGAAACAAAGCCCTGCCACTTGCCTGAGCCCTTTGGCCTCCCTCAGCCCAGGCACTGCTCCCGACCCCTGACACCCTCCTGTGGAACTGGGCTTTGAATCCTTCTCTTCCTGTGCCACCCACTCCACTTTCTCCCCGTCCACTGCTCCTACTTCATGTTTCTTTTCATTCACCCAGGCCCAGGTACTAGCACTTGGCTCTCCATTACTGGGCCCAGCTCCTTGCTTGTGACCCTGGTAATACTTTTTGAGGACCCTTTCTTTGACCCTGGTTTCAGGCCCCTCTTGCCTCCCCCCTACTCTGCCACCCTTCTGATCCCTCCATTGCTGTGGTATCCTGTCACTGCCCAGACTCTCCACTCCCCCAGCTTCTCCCTACCCTGTACTGCTGGAATGGGTCCTGCAGCCCAACCCACACCCACATTTCTGCACACAAGGTATCCCATCACAGCACTCACTGTGGCCCCTCCTTTGGTCCAGGATCCTCTCTGAGGATCTACTCACCTGGGGCAGAGGAGTGGAATTAGCTTGCCTCTGAGCCCTGAATGCTCCCTATATGGAACACAGCCCTGCCACTCGCCTGAGTCCTCCTCGCTGCCTGAACCTTGAGGCCAGGCAGTTATTATGGACTTGCTCCAACCCAGCCCTCAGCGATCCCCTCCATTCCCTCTGGCCTTCCATGTTGCCCCTACTACCACCAAGCCCTTCCTAACACGGAACCTTTGTGCTCTGGTTCCTGGTCCTGTGCATTTGTCTGAACCCCTGACTGTGTTACCCATGGCCCTTGCCATAGCTAAGGGTCTCTTTGTGTTAGGTCTGACCTGGGGGCCCCTACCTTTGGCCCACCAGCTGGCTCTGCTAGGTGTCCCTTTGCTTCTCCTGGTCCTCACAAATCCCCTTACTCCTCTTCCCCTTGCACCTTTTTCTGGCACTCACAGTTATCCTGCTCCTTGGGTCCCCAATCAACATGGATCAGGTGGGTCACTTTATTTGGCACCTGGCTTGTGTCCTGGGTCTCCTGCTATGTGCAAGCATGCTGACCCCCTTCTGTGCCCTCCCAATCACACTCCTTCTGGCACCCTTCCTTTTCTTGGCTTCTTTTTCCAGGACCCTGGCCATAGATTCTCATCTCATCCAGGGTGCCTTATGGGAAACAAGGCCCTGGCCCTTACCTGGGCCCATTGCTCTCCCTGGGTGCTTGATTTGGCACCAGGAACCCTGAAACTTGGAGGTGGCCAAGGACTGGGGCCTGACTGCACCCTGCTGGATCCCCTGCCTTCCTTCTCAAATCTTTTCCATTGTTCTGAGCCCCCTGCACAAATCTTGGCACTTGGCTCCTTGCTTGAGCCTCTTGTGGTCCTTCTTGCTCACTGCTTTGCTGGGCATTGTCTGAGTGCCCCTCTCTGGGGCCACTTCCCTACTCCCCTTGGCATTCCTGTACTGCAGTACCCTAGTGCAGCCCGGCCTTCTTTGCATGATGTTCCCTGCTCTCCCCTGGCCTGGGCCATCTTCTCATTCCCTTGCCTGGGCTCCTTGCTGGGATCCTGATGCCCACAACACCCACACCCATCCTGCAGCCCTTGAGGCTGTGCTCTGCTTCAGCCCTACAGTCCTTTGTGTCTCTGACACGCCCGCTTTCCTGATCCCCTTAGCAGGATGCTCACCTGGGTCAAGTGGCTTGATTTGGCCTCTTGGCCTTACGGGCTCCCTTTGGAAAATGTAGCCCTGCCTCTTGCCTGGGCCCTTTGGCCTCTCTCAGCTGGGGTGTTGCTCCCAAACCCTGACAGCCTGCAGTAGCCCAACTTTTCAAGTTGAACCCCTGTGCCACCCAATCAAATTTCTCCCCTGGTGCTGCTCCCACTCCATGTTTCTTTTCATTCACCCAGACCCATGTGGGAGCACTTGGCTCTCCATTACTGGGCCCAGCTACTTGCTTGAGACCCTGGCTACTCTTCTTGAGGACCATTTCCCTGTCCCTTGGTTTCAGGCCCCTGTTGCCTGCCCCCTCCTGTGACTCCCCTCTGATCACCTCTTGTTGTGGTATGCTGGAACTGCCCAGACCCTCCACTCCACCGGCTTCTCCCTACACTGTGCTGCTTGAAGGGGTCCTACAGCACACACTAACCCCACTTCTGCACACCAGGTATCCCCTCACTGTACCCTCTTTGGCCCCATCTTTGGTCCAGGACCCTCCCTGAGGATCTACTTACATGGGGCAGATGAGTGGAATTGGCTCGCTTCTGTGCCCTGAATGCTCCCTATGGGAAACACTGCCCTGCCACTTGCCTGAGTCCCCCTCACTGCAACTTGGGGCCTGGCAGTTAACATGGACTTGATCCAACCCAGCCCTGAGCGATCCCCTCCCTTCCCTCTGGCATTCCATGCTGCCCCTACTGCAACCTGGCCCTTCCTATACCTGACCCTTTGTGCTTTGATCCCTGGTTCTGTGCATTTGCTGGAGCCCCTGACCACAATCTTCATGGCCTTTGGCATAGCAAGGACTATCTCTGTGTTGGGTCTGACTGGGGTTCCACTTACTTAGGCCTGCAAGTTGGCTTCACAAGGTGCCCCTTGGCTTTTCCTGGACTTCATGCAGCCCATCCTCTCCTTCCCTTGGGCCTTTTTCTGGCCCTCGTAGGTCTCCTTCTCCTTGGGTTCCCAATTACCATTGATCAGGTGTGTCCCTTTCCTCTGCACCTGGCTTGGTTTTGGTTCTCGCCCCTATGTGCATCCACCCCAACCTCCTTCTGTGCCCTCCTGTTGCCTTCCTTCTGGCCCCCTTCCTTTTCTTGGCCTCCTTGGCAAGGACCCTGGCTGTACATTTTCATCAGATCCAGGGTGTCTTATGGGAAACAATGCCCTGGCCCTTGCCTGGGCCCCTTCCTCTCATTGGGTCCTTGGTCTGGCAGCAGGAAACCTGAAACCTGGAGGTGGCCCTGGGCCTGGGGCCTGACTGGACCCTGCTGGATCCCTGCCTTCCTTCCCAAATCTTGTCCACTGTCCTGAACCCCCTGCCCAAGCCCTGGATCTTGGCTCTCCATTTCCTGGCCTGGTTCCTTCCTTGAGCATCTCTTGTCCCTTCATGCTCACTGATTTTCTGGGCATGGTCTGAGAGACCCTCACTGGGGCTGCTTCCCTACTCCCCTTGGAATTCCTGTAATTCAGTACCCTAGTGCAGCCCTGCCTTCCTGGCCCCGTGTTCCCTACTCTCCCCTCTTCTGGGCCCTCTTCTAGGTCCTGTGCCTGGTTCCTTGCAGGGGTCCTGGCCCACACCCCACCCACAACCATCCTGCGGCCCTTGAGTTTCTGCCCTGCTTCAGGCCTCCTGTCCTTTGTTTCTCTATAATACCCACTTTCCTGATCCCCTTCCCTGGATGCTCAACTTTGCCATCAGACTTGACCTGGCTTCTTGGCCCTGGGTGAGCATCTTGGTGAAACATATACCTTTGGGAAAACAGCCCAGCCACTTGCCTGGGCCCTTTTACCTCCCTCAGCCCAGGCCCTGCTCCCGACCCCTGACACTCTGCAGTGGACCTGGGCATTGAGTCCTTCTTTTCCTGTGCCACCCACTCCACTTTCTCCATGCCTGCTGCTCCCCCTCCATGTTCCTTTTAATTCACTCAGGCTCAGGAGCTAGCACTTTGCTCTCCATTACTGGGCCTAGCTCCTTGCTTGAGACACTGGCAACCCTTCATGAGGACCCTTTCCCTGTCCCCTGGTTTCAGACCCCTCTTGCCTGCCCCCTCCTCTGCAACCCTTCTGATCCCCCCATTGTTGTGGTATCCTGGCACTGCCTGGACCCTCTGCTCCCCTAGCTTCTCCCTACCCTCTGCTGCTGGAATTGGTCCTGCAGCCCAACCCATTCCCACATTTCTGCACACCAGTTATGCCCTCACAGTACCCACTTTGCCCCCTCCTTTGGTCCAGGACCCTCTCTGAGGTTCTACTCACCTGGGGCTGAGGAGTGGAATTGGCTTGCCTCTGAGCCCTGAATGCTCCCTATGTGGAACAAAGCCCTGCCACTTGCCTGTGGCCCCCTCACTGCCTGAACCTTGAGGCCAACAGTTAATATGGACTTGCTCCAACCCAGCCCTGAGCAATCCCCTCCCTTCCCTTCAGCCATCCATGTTGCCCCTACTGCAACCCAGTCCTTCCTAACATGGACCCTTTATGCTTTGTTCCCTGGGCCTGTGCATTTGCCTGAGACCATGACCGTTTTTCTCATGGCCCTTGGCATATCAAGGAGTCTCTTCATATTGGGTCTAACCTGGTGGCCCCTTGCTTGGGCCCACCAGTTGGCTCCCCAATGTGCCCCTAGGCTTCACCTGGACCTCATGCAGCCTTTTCCTCCTGTTCATCTTGTGCCTTTTTGTGGCGCTCGCAGGTCTCCTGCTCCTTGGGTCCCCAATTACCATTGATCGGGCGGGTCCCTTGTCTGGGCACCTGGCTTGGGTCCTGGGTCTTTCTCCTATGCGCAGCCACCTTGACCCCTTTTCGTGCCCTCTCGTCTCACTCCTGGCCTCGTTCCTTTTCTTGGCCTCCTTTGACAGGACCCTGGCCATAGATTCTCATCTTATCCAGGGCACCTTATGGGAAACAATGCCCTGGCCACTGCTTGGGCTATTTCTCTCCCTGGGTGCTTCGTCTGGCACCAGGAAACCTGAAATGTGGAGGTGGTCCTGGCCCTGAAGCCTGACTGCACCCTGCTGTATTGCCTGCCTTCCTTCCCAAATCTTATCCACTGTCATGAGTGACGTGCCAAGCCCTGCCCCTGGATCTCCGTTCAGTGGACTGGCTCTTCATTTGAGCCTCTGGTGGTCCTTCTTGCTCACTGCTTTTCTGGGCATTTTCTGAGGGCCCCTCACTGCGGCTGCTTCCCTGCTCCCCTTGGCATTCCTGTACTGCAGTCCCCTAGTGCAGCCCTGCCTTCCCTGAGTGTTGTTCCCTGCTATCTCCTGGCCTAAGCACTCTTCTAGGTCCCTTGCCTGGGTTCTTTGCTGGGGTCCTGACCCCCACCTCACCCAAACCCATCCTGAGGCCTTTCAGGCTGTGCCCTGCTTAGGCCCTCCTGTCCTTTCTGTCTCTGCCACATCCACTTTCCTGATTCCATTCCCAGGATGCTCACCTGAGCCAGGTGTCTTGATTTGACCTCTTGGCCCTGGGGGCTCCCGATGGAAAATGTAGCCCTGCCCCCTGCCTGGGATCTTTGTCCTTTCTCATTGGGGCCCTGCTCCAGACTCCTGACAGCCTGCAGTGAACCTGGGCCTTGAGCTGTTCTCCTCCTGTGCCATCCAATCCACTTTCTCCCCTCCTGCTGCTCCCCCTCCATGTTTCTTTTCATTCACCCAGGCCCAGGTGCTAGCACTAGGCTCTCCATTACGGGGCCAGCTCCTTGCATGAGACCCTGGCTACTCTTCTTGAGGACCCTTACCCTGTCCCCTGGTTTCATGCCCCTCTTGCCTGCCCCCTACTATTCCTCCCCTACCATTCCTACCTCATGCTGAGGTATGCTGGCATTCTACAGACCCTCCTCTCCCCCTGTTCATCCCTATCCTGTGCTGCTGGAATGAGTCCTGCAGCCCACCCAATCCCCCCTACTTCTGCACACCAGTTATCCCCTCACAGTACCCTCTTTGGCTCCTACTTTGGTCCATGACCCTCTCTGAGGATCTACTCACTTGGGGCAGAGGAATGGAATTGGCATGCCTCTGCGCCCTGAATTCTCCCTATGGGAAACAGAACCCTGCCACTTGCCTGAGTCCCCCTCACTGCCTGAACCTTGAGGCCTGGAATTTAACATGGACTTGCTCCAACTATCCCTGAGTGATCCCCTCCTTTCCCTCCAGCCTTTCATGATGCCCCTACCACAACCCAGCCCTCTCTAACCCTGATCCTTTATGCTCTGGTCCCTGGTCCTGGGAATTTGTCTGAGCCCATGACTGCATTTCTCATGGCCCTTATTATAGCAAAGAGTCTCTTCGAGCTAGGTCTGACCTGGAGGCCCTTTGCTTGGGCCTGCTAGCATGCTCCCATAGGCCCCCCTTGCCTTCTCCTGGTCCTCACACAGCCCATTCCTCCCCATCCCCTTGCGTCTTTTTCTGTTACTCGCAGATCTCCTGCTCATGGGTCCCCCATCAACATTGATCGGGTCGGACCCTTGACTGGGTGCCTGGCTTGGTCCTGTGTCTCTCCCCTATGCGCACCCATTCCGTCATTTTTGTGTGCCCTCCTGTCACCCTCCTTCTGTCCCCCTTTATTTTCCTGGCCTCCTTTGCCAGGACCCTGGCCATAGATTCTCATTTGATCCAGGGTGCCTTATGGGAAACAATGCCCTGACCAACGCCTGGGCCCTTTGCTCTCCCTGGGTGCTTGGTCTGGCAGAGACCCTTCCCACCTGTGTGTCAGCAGGATCTCCTAAACCTCTACAGAGAAGGTAGAGGAAACTTGCTCCTCCAGGTAGCAGACAACTCCCACCTGGGTGTGTGGGGAGATATAATAAACCACCACAGCCAGGATAGAGGGGACTCTTGTCTCCATGTGGGGACACCTCCTAGCTGGGTTTCACAGGGAGCTCTTATGCCACTGTGGCCATGGTAGAAGAGACTTGCCCCTCCAGGAGTGAGACCCCTTCCACCTGGGATTCCGAGGGAGCTCATATACAACAACAGTCATGGTAGAAAGGACTCGCCCCTCCTGGAAAGAGAACTCTCCCATGTGGTTGTCAGAGGTGGCTCTTATACACCTGCAGCCAAAGTAGAGAGGACTACCAACTCCATGTGGGAGACACCTCCAATATGGGTGAGGGAGGTGGAGCTTATATACCACTGCAGGCAAGTTACTGAGGACTTGCATCTCCAGGCAGGAGACTCCTCTCACCTGGGTTTCATGGGGAGCTTGTACACCACCTTAGCTAGGGTAGAGCGGACTCGCCTGTCCATGCGGAATACCAGTCCCACCTGTGTGTAGGGGGGTGCTTGTATAGCGCCTTAGCCAGGGTAGAGAAAATTTGCCCCTCCAGGTGTGAGACCCCTCCCACCTGGGTGTAGGGGGCAGCTCCTTTACCATTGCAGCCAGATAGAGGGTACTCACCCCTAAAGGCAAGAGACCCAACCAACCAAGGTGTCAGGGAAAGCTAGTATATCACTGCATCCAGCATAGAGGGGACTCGCCCTTCAGGTGGGAGAACCCTCCCATCTGGGTGGGGGGGATCTCCTATACTGCCACAGCAGGGTAGAGGGAACACAACCCTCAAGGTGGAAGCCCCTCCCACCTGGGTGTACTGGAAACCCTTATATGGCAAGAGCTAAAGTAGAGGGGATTCGCCCATCCAGGCAGGATACCCCTCCCACCTGGGTGTCCAGGGAGCTCATATGTCCCAGCAGCAAGGTTAGAGGCGACCTGCACAGCAGGCCAGAGACATCTTCCATTTGGGAATGGGGAAACTCCTATACCGCCTTAGGCAGAGTAGAGTGGACTCTCCCCTCCAGGCGGAACACCCTTCTCAATTGCGTGTCAGGTGGAACTCATATATCCCAGCAGCCAGGGTAGAGGTGACTCGCACCTCCTGGTGACAGAAACTTTCTACCTGATTATGGGGTTAACTCATATAGTGCCTTAGTCAGGGTAGAGGGGACTCACCCCTTCAGGTGGGAGACCCCTCCCATTTGGTTATGGGGGGCTCTTATATCACAGCAGCCAGAATAGAGGGGACTCGCCCATCCAGGCAGGAGACCCCTCCCCCCCGGGTTTTTCAGGTAGCTGGTAACCTCAGCCAGTGTAGAGGGGACTCATGCTCCAGGAGGAGGATGCTTTCCACCTCGGTGTTGGGGGTGCTCCTATATGGCTGCAGCCAGGGAGAAGTGACTCACTCCTCCAGGCGGGAGACCTCTCCCACCTGTGTGTCTGGAGGAACTAGAATACTACAGCAGACCGGGATTAGGGAACTCGCACTTCCAGTCAAAAAACCCCTCTAACCTGGGTTTCGGGAGGAACTCCTATACCACCTCAGCCAGAATAGAGGGTACTTGCCTCTCCATGCTGGAGACCCCTCCCACCTGGGTGTCAGGGGGAGCTCCTATACTGCTGCTGCCAGGGTAGACTGGACTTGCACCTCCAATGGAAGACCCCTTTCACGTGGGTGTCTTTTGGAGCTTATATATAGCTTAAGCCATGGTAAAGGGGACACGACCCTCCAGGCATGGGACACCTCCCACCTGCATGCCAAGGGAACTTATATATCCTAGCAGCCATGGTAGAGGTGAGTCACCCATTCAGGCGAGAGACCCCTCCCACCTGGGAGTACCTGGGGTGGGGGCTCCTATACCGCTCCAGCCAGGGTAGCAGGGATTCACCCCTCCAGGGAAGAAACCCCTCCCACCTGGTTTTGGGGGAGCTCCTATACATTTGCAGCCAGGGTAAAGGGAAATCGCACTAAAGGCGGGAGACCCCTCCTATCAGGATGTTGGTGGAAGCTCCTATACTACCAGAGCCAGGGTAGAGGGGTTTGCTACTATATGCAGGAGACACCTCCCACATAGTTGTCCAGGTAGCTCTTATAGGGTACCAGCCAATGTAGAGGGAATTCCCCCCACCAGGCGGGAGACCCCTCCAACCTGAGTGTCAGGGGAAGCTTGTATACCACCACAGCCAGGTTAGAGGGGACTTTTCCCCTCCATGTGGGAGACTCCTCCCACAGGGGTGTCCTGGGGAGCTCCTATACAGCTGCAGCCACCATAGAGGGGATATGCCTGTCCAGGTTGGAGACTCCTCCCACCTGTTTGTCAGAGGGAGCTCATATACTGCTGCAACCAGGGGAGAGGGCACTTTCCCCTCTAGGCGGGAGACCCCTCCCACGTGGGTGTCCTGGGGAGCTCATAAACTGCCATAACCAGGGTAGAGGGGACTCACCCTTCCAGTCGGTAAACCCCTCCCACCTGGGTGTCCAGTGGGAGCATGTACACCATTGCAGCCAAAGTAGACTTGACTTTCCCCTCCAGGCAGGAAACCCTCCCCACCTGGGTGTCAGGGGGAGCTCTTATAATGACAAAGCCATGGTAGAGGGGACTCTCCCATCCAGGAAGGGATACCACTTCCACCTGGGGGTCCTAGGGAGCTCCTATATTGCTGAAGCCAGGGTACTGGAGCCTCACCCTTATAGGCGGGAGACCCCTCCCACCTGTGTGTTGGGATAGTTCTTATATCACCAAAGCCAAGGTAGAGGGGACTAGCCCCTCTAGGCGGCATGCTCTCCCACCTGGGTATGAAGGGGGAGCTCCTAAGCAGTTGCAGCCAATGTAGAAAGGACTTGCCCCTCCCATCGAGACACCTGCCTGGGGCGGGGGAACTCCTGTACCACCCCAGCCAGGGTAGAAAAGACTCACCAGTCTAGACGGGAGACCCTTCCCACCTGGTTGTCAGAGGAGGCTTGTATATAATGGCAGCCTAGGTAGCAGGGACTCTACCCACCAGAGGAGAGACCCTTCCCCTCCTGGGTGTCTGGGGGAGCTCATACACTGCCACATCCAGGCTATAGGGGACTCACCACAGAAAGCAGGAGACCCCTTTCACATGGGTGTCATGTGGAGCTCATATACGCCGGAAGCCATAGTAGAGGGAACTTGACCCTCCAGGAGGGAGACCCCTCCCACCTGGGAGTCATGAGAGCTCATATACCCCAGCAGCCATGATAAAGGCAACTTGCCTCTCCAAGCGGGAGACCCCTCGCACCTGCATGTGTTTGCGGGGCTCCCACACCGCTGCAATCAGGGTAGCAGAGACTTGCCCCTCCAGGGGAGAGACACCTCCCACCTGGGTGTTGGGGGAGCTCCTGTACCTTCGTAGCCAGGGTAGAGGGGACTTGGCCCTCCATTCAGGAGACCCCTCCCACCTAGTTGACAAGGGGAGCTCGAATACCGCCGCAGACAGGTTAGAGAAAACTATCCCCTATAGGTGGGAGACCTCTCCCACCATGGTGTGTGGGGGAGCTCCTATACTGCGACAGTCAGGGTAGCGGCTTTGCCCCTGCAGGCGGAAGACCCTTCTGAACTGGGTGTTCAGGGAGCCCTTAGAGGGCACCAGTCAAAGTAGAGGGGATTAGTCCTTTCAGGCAGGAGACCCCTTCCACCTGGGTGTCAGGGGAAGCTCCAATACTGCTGCAGCCAGGGTAGAGGGTACTCGCCCATGCAGACGAAAGACCATTCCCACCTGTTCTTTGGGGTTGGGCTAGCTTGTATACAGCCTTAGCCAAGGTAGAGGAGACTTGCCCCTCCATGCAAGAGACCCCTCCCACCTGGGTGTCCCGAAGAACTTGTATACCGCTGCAGCCAGGGTAGAGGTGACTTGCTGCTCCAGGCTTGCGACCCTTTTCACCTGTGTATCAGGAGAGTTTGTATCCTGCCAAAGCTAGGAGAGAGGGGACTCGCCCCTCTAGGTGGGAGACCCCTCCCACCTGGGTGTCTGAGGAAGCTTGAATACTGCCACAGCCAGGGTAGAGGCTACTCGCCCCTCCAGTCAAGAGACTCTTCTATCCTTGGTGTAGGAGGGAGGTCCTATACTGCCTCAGCTAGAATAGAGGGGACTTGCCCCTCCACGTGGGAGACCCCTCCCACCTGGGTGTCAGGGGAAGTTTTATACTGCTGCAGCCAGGGTAGAGTGCTGCGCCCCTCCCCTGACTCAGGCAATGGCAAGGACCTACTGAGGTGGATGGCGCAAGGGTCCATCCTCTGGAGGACCACAGTATGTTTCTGGGAATGGGCTGGTTTGTTTTTGTATTCCTTTAATAAGTATAGTTGCGACTTCTCATATGACCATTAAGTATGAAGGAAAAAACATGACTTTCCCAATTAATGAAACTACTTCTAAAGAATAGATCTGTTTGCTCTAAATGCAATGATTCAGCTGTGGAACATAAATTGTTTATGTTTAGTGAAAAACCCCTGTAGGAAAAACAGTAAAGGAAGTTTTTGAGAAATTAAATTAAAATCTAGAGAAGAAGAATTAATGTTAAGAAGAAAGATTAGTGCTTAGTACTGGGCAACTTGTTCTTGTTCCTGTGCACAATGGTTTGTTCTCTTACTCTTGTTTGATTAAAATTAATAACAAGTTAACCACTTGCTGTAACCATAGCACCGGTTCCAGCCAGTAAGTCAAGAAAGAATGGTCAAGGTATAGGCCAATAGTTTGGGACATTTCTAACTATTATTAAAAGTTAACTAAGCAGAAACAGCTCAAAGCAAAACACAAACTGAAACTAAAAATGCTTGCTTATGCCTAAGCCTAGAGATATTCTTCTTATATAATTGTAGCTAGGTAATATTTTGTTGCTTTGAATAATGATTCCTGTTTTGTAACCACAAAGTACTGTGAGCCTGCCAAAATGAAAAGTATATATAATTAACTTCACAAGTAAAGATTGGGATTCAGCATCTTCACTTTGGTGTCTGTGTTGTTTCTCCACCCACTTTCACAGACTCCTCACAATCTATTTGTCTCCTGAGAACCCCTGTTGGAGCTGGACTCAGACAGTAGAGTGTACTTGCCCCTCCAGGCAGAAGACCCCTTTCACATGGGTTTCGGGTGGAGCTCTTGGAACTCTTATACATCTGCAGCCATGGTAGAGGGGATTTGCCCCTGGGGAGGCCCCTTCTACCTGGGAATCATGGTAGCTCCTATACCCAAGCAACCAGAGAAGAGGCAGATCCCTGCTCCTGGTGGAAGACCCATCCCACCGGGGAATCAGTGGGAACTTGTATACTGCTGCAGCCAGGGCAGAGGGTACTAGCTGCTCCAGGCAGGAGAACCCTACCACCTGGGTGTTGGGAGGTGGGACTCCTATACCCCCACAGCTAGGGTAGAAGGGACTCACTAATCCAGGGGAGACACCCCTTTTACCTGGATTTTGGGGAGATTCTATACCTCTGCAGCCAGGGTAGAGGGGACTTGCCCCTCCAGTCAGAGACCCTTCCCACCTGGTTGTGGGGGGAACTCCAATACTGCTGCAGCCTGAGTAGAGGAGACTCGCCCCACAGGTGAGAGACCCCTTTCACCAGTGTGTGCAGGGGAACTCCTATACTGCCACAGATAGGGTAGAGGAGTTCACCTCTGCAGATGGGAGACCCCTCCCACCATGGTATCCAGGGAGCTCTTATAGGGCACCAGCCAAAGTAGAGGGGACTTGCCCCTGCAGGTGGGAGACCCCTCCCACCTGGTTGTCCAGGGAGCTCTTATAGGACACCAGCCAAAGTAGAGGGGACACGCTCCTCCAGGCGGGAGACCCCTCCCACCTATGTGTCAGGGGAAAATTGAATATCGCCTAGCCAGGGTAGAGGGGAATTGCCCCTCCATGAGGGAGAACCTTCCCACCTGGGTGTCTGGGGGAGCTTATATACTGCCTAAGCCAGAGTACAGGGGACTTTTTGACCCTTGGGGGGGAACATTCCCACCTGGTTGTCCGGGTACAGCTCCAATACCACTGCAGCCAGGGAGACCCCTCCCAAGAGGGTGTCCAGGGAGCTCTTCTATGCCACCACTCAAAGTAGAGGAAACTCGCCCCTCAAGGGAGGAGACCCCTTCCACCTGGGTGTCAGGGGGAGCTCACATGCTGCCACAGCCAGGGTGAGGGGACATGCCCCTGCAGGCGGGAGACCCCTCCCACCTGGGTGTCCTGGGAGCTCTCATATGGCACCAGCAAAATTAGAGGAGAATGGCCCCACCAAGCAGTAGACCCCCTCCAACCTGGGCGTCTGGGTGAGCTTGTATACCTCCTCATCCTTGGTACAGAGGACTCGCTGCTCCCTGTACCTATATGGGGAGCTCCTATTCTACTGCAGCTAGGATTGAGGGGATTTGCACTTCCAGGTGGAGTGCGAATTCTAGGGGAGCTCCATTACCGCCGCAGCCAGTGTGGAAGGGACTCGCCCCTCCAGTCAAGAGACCTCTCTAACCTGGGTGCCAGGGGAGCTTCTATACTGCAACATCCAGGGTAGAAGGGACTCACCATTCTAGGCGGGAGGCCCCTCCCACCTGGGTGTCGGCGAGGAGCGGGGGAGGCACATATACCTCAGTAGCCAGGGTAGCTTGGACTCACCCCTCTAGGGGAGATACCCCTCCCACATGGGTGTTAGAGGAGCTCCTATACTTCCGCAGCCAGGGTAAAGGGGACTCTCCCCTTCAGTTGGGACACCCCTCCCAACAGGGTGTTGGGGGGAGCTCATATACCACCAGTTATGGCAGAGCTTTTCACCCCTGCAGGCAGGGACCCCTCCCACCTGTGTTTCCAGGGAGGTTTGATAAGGCTCCAGCTAAAATAGAGGGGCTCACCATTCCAGGCAGGTGACCACTCCAACCTGGGTTTCCGGGGTAGCTTGTATACCATCTTAGCTAGGGTAGAAGGGACTTTACCCTCCATGCGGGAGACCCCTCTTACCTGGGTGTCTGGGAGAGCTTGTATACCGTTGCAGCCAGTGTAGAGGGGACTCCTAACACCATGCTGGAGCCCCGCAAACTTGGTTGTTGGTGGAGCTCATATACTGCTTCAGCCAGGGGAGAGGGGATTCTCCCCTCCAGTCAAGAGACCCCTCTGATGTGAGTGTTGAGAGTGCTCCTATACCACCTCAGCCAGAATGGGAGGGACTTTCCCCTCCATGCAGGAGACCCTCTGACCTGGGTGTCTGGGGGAGCTCATACACCACCGCAGCCAGGGTGGAGGGGACTAATCACTCTAGGCGAGAGACACCTCCCACATGGGTGTGGGGGGGAGGGTGTATATTGCTGCAGTTACATAGAGCAGACTCATCTCTCCAGGGGTTTGCCTGTTAAGGTGGGAGACCCCTCCAACCTGGGCATTCCTGGAGCTCTTATAGAGCACCAGCCAGGATAGAGGACACTTGCCACTCCATGGGGAGACCCCTCTCACCTGAATGTAGTGGTGGGTTTGCATACCGCCTTAGCCAGGGTAGAGGTGACTTGCCCCTCCAGGTGAAAGTCTCCTCCCTCCTGGGTGTCTGGGAGAGCATTTACACAGCAGCAGCCAGGGTAGAGGGGACTCTCCCCTCCAGCTGGGACACCCCACCAACTGGAGTGTCAAGGGAGCTCCTTTACTGCCACAGCCAGGGTAGAGTGGATACACCCCTCCAAGTGGAAGACCTCTCCCACTTAGTTGTAGAGTGGAGGATCTCGTATCCCACCCAAGCCAGGATAGAAGGAACTGGCCCCTCCATGAGGGAGACCTCTGTGACTTGGGTGTCTAGGGGTAGCTGGTAAACCCCCGAATCCAGGGCAGAGGGGACTTACCCCTCTAGGCAGGACACCCCTTTCAACTGGGTGTCAGGGGGAGCTCATATACCACTGTAGGCAGGTTAGAATGGACTCGCCCCTCCAGGCAGGAGACCCCTCTCACCTGAGTGTCTGGGGTAGATCCTATACCGCGGCAACCATTGTAAAGTTGCTCACCCCTCCAGTCAAGAGATCCCTCCATCCTGGGTATGGTGGGGGCTCCTATATCACAGCAGCCAGTGCAGAGGGGACTCGCCCCTCTAGGCAGTAGACCCCTGCCACTGTGTGTTTGGGGGGAGCTCTTACAATGCTGAAGCCAAGATAGAGTGGACTCACCCCTCCAGGTGGGAGACCCCTTCCACTTGGGTGTTGCAGGGAGCTTGAATACCACCTTAGCCAGGGTAGAGCCTACTTGCCCCTCCAGATGGGAGATCTCTCCCACCTGGGTGTCAGGGAAAGCTTCTATACCGCAGCAGCCATGGTACCAGGAACTCACCCCTCAAGGCAGGAGACCACTCCCATCTGGGTGTCCTGGGGCTCTCCAATACTGCTGCAGCAGAGTAGAGGGTATTCTAGCTTCCTGGCAGGAGACTCCTCCCAATTGGATGTCAGGGGAGCTCCTATACCACTGCAGCCAGGGTATAGGGGACTCGTCCCTCTAGGCAGGAGACACATGTCACCAGTTTTTCAGGGGGAGCCTTTATACCACTACAGCCAGGGCAGAGAGGACTGGCTCCTCCAGATGAGAGAACCCTCCCATCTAGGTGTCGGTTGGGGGTTTTCATATACCTCTGCAGCCAGGTTAGAGGGGACTCGCCCTTCCACACTGGAGATCCTCCCACCTGGGTGTCACGGGGAGCTCCTTTACTGACACAGCAAGTGTAGAGGGAACTCATGCCTCCAGGAGGGAGACCCCTCCCACCTGGCTGTCAGGAAAAGCTAGTATACCACTTCAGCCAGGGAAAAAGGGACTAGCTCCTTCAGTTTGGAGATTCCTCCCACCTGCGTGTCACAGGGAGCTGGTAGATCACTTTAGCCAGGGTAGAGGTGAATTCGCACCTCCAGGCGGGAGATACACCTCTCTTGGGTGTCTGGGACCATGTATTCTTCATTAGCCAGGGAGGAGGATACTAGCTCCTCCAGGCAGGAGACCCCTCCCATCTTGCTATGGGGGGGGGGAGCTGTGTACTGCTTTAGCCAGGAGAGACAGGATTTTCCCCACTAAGCTGGAGATCTCTAAACCCTGGTTGTCAGGGCAGCTCATATACAGCAGAGTCAGGGAAAAGGGGACTCGCCATTCCAGGCAGGAGAACCCTCCCACCTGTGTTTGTGTGTGGTAGCTCCTATACCACTTCAGCCAGGGTAGTGGGGACTTGCCCCTCCAGACAGGAAACCCCTCCCACAGGAGTCTCCTGGGGAGCTCATATACCACCACAGCCAGACAGGAGACCCCTCCCTCCAGGGTGTCAGGGAGCGCTCTTATACCACAGCAGCCAGGGTAGAGGTAGACACCTCCCACCTAGGTGTCTGGTGGGGGGGCTCCTATACAGGCCTGGCCAGGGTAGAGCAAACTTGCCCCTCAGGGAAGGAGACCACTCCCACCTGGGTGTTGCAGAGAGATTGTATACCAAGTAAGTCAGGGTAGAGGGGACTGGTGGTGTGAATCCACTCTGCCCTGGCTATGGTGATATATGAGCTCCCCCTGAAACCCAGATGGGTGGGGTCTCCTGCCTGGAGGGGTTTGTCACATCTACCTTGGCTGTGGCTGTTTTGAGTTCCCCCCAACACCCAAGTGTGAGGGGTCTCCCGCCTATACGGGCGAGTAAACTCTAGCCTGGCTGCAACAGTATAGGAGCTCCCCCCAACCAGGGGGGAGGGGTCTCCTGCATTGAGGAGGGAGTCCCTCTACCCTGGCTGCTGGGGTATAGGAGCACTCCAAAACCCACATAGCATTGGTCTTCCATTGGAAGGGCTCTCTCCTGGGGAGAAAGTGTGCAAGGGGAATGCATGGTGCAGGGAGAGGAGGGCTCATGGCCCAGCTTAACTGCAAGGTGTCAGGGTTGAGGAAGAGGGCCCAGTCTGAAGAAGTCCGAAGCCCCCAAGCAAGGGGGCACTGCTACCTTTTCCCAAAGGAAGACTGCAGTGTCAAACATCCCAGTTCAGTCCCATGGCTCGGGTGAGCATCCTGGGAAAGGGATATGGAAAAGGAGCCCAGAAAGGACAAGAACAACAGGAGGGCCAAAGGAGGGCACAGTGTGAAGTGCTGGAAGAAGGGGGTTTGTGGGGTGTGGGTCAGGCCTGCAGAAATGAGCCCAGGCTAGGGACCTAGAGGAAGGCCCAGGCTAGGGGAGAGCAGGGAAGGGCGGGGCCAGTCAGGCAGGGGCTGCACTAGGCTTCTTAGATTCAGGGAACACAAGGGGAAAAGGGAAGCAGCCCCAGTGAGGCCCACAGTTCAAGCCCAGAGAAGCATGGAGCAAGAAAGACCCCCAGAGGCTTAAGAGAGGAGCCAATCCAGGGAATGTAGTACCAAGGGCCAGTGATGGGGCAGGTGGCTCAGGACAGTGGACAGTGCTGGTGAGGTAAGGCAAGATATACATCAAGGTAGAGGCAGGTTCGAGGTTCAGCATCACTGCCAGGTGTCAGGGTTTGTGGTGCTGTCCCAAGGGCCTAGGGATAGCTAGTAGCCCAGTCAAGGGTCAGGGTTTTGTTTCCCATAAGTTGCCCTGGCCCTGATGAGGATCAAGGGCCAGGGACCTGGCCAAAAGTCCTGGAAAGGGACAGGGGCCAGGAGGAGTGTGATGTGAGGGCACAGTCAGGGGTCATGGTGGGTGCAGAGAGGAGCAAGTGTCAGGACCAATCAAGGAGCCCAGGTAAGGGACTGACCCCACCAAAAGGTATTAGGGTCCCAATGAACAGGAGGCCCCTGATCCAGGAAAAAGCGGTAGGGGAAGGAGAGGTAGGATCTGCACTAGGATCAGGAGACAGAGGGCTGCACAAAGGGCACAGAGAAGAGCGAGCTAGGGATCCAAATCAAGGGGTGCCCAGGTCAGACACAACAGAATGAGAGAATTGACATGAGAAATACTTTCAGGGGATAATATGAGTGCCGGGCCCAGGGACTGAAGCACAAAGGATCATGGTTAGGAAGGGTGGATTAGCGTAGGGGCAATATGCAAGGCCAGAGGGCAGGGGAGGGAAGGAAGGGGATCACTCAGGGCTGGGTTGGTGCAAGTCCTAGTTAACTGCCAGGCCTCAAGTTTCAGGCAGTGAGGGGGACTCAAGACAGTGGTAGGGCTTTGTTTCCCATAGGGAGAATTCAGGGCACAGAGGCAAGGCAATTCCACTCCTCTCCCCCAGGTGAGTAGATCCTCAGAGAGGTACCTGGACCAAAGGAGGGGTCAAAGAGGGTACTGTGAGGGGATTCCTGGTGTGCGTAAATGTGGGGCGATCAGGCTTCCAGCACCCATTTGAGCAGCATAGGCTAGGGAGAAGCACAGGGAGTGGAGAGTAGGGAAGTGCCAGGATACCACATCCTGAGGGAATCAGAGAGGAGGCACAGGAGAGGTCCAGTAAAAGAGGGCTGAAACCAAGAGACAGGGAAAGCATCCTCAAAAAGTGTAGCTATGGTCTCAAGCAAGGAGCCTTGCCCAGTAATGGAGAGCCAAGTGCTAGCACCTGGACCTGGGTGAATGAAAAAGGACATTGGTGTCTGTGGGAGCTCTGACACCTCTGCAGCCTGGGTAGAGCAGACTGACTCCTCCAGGTGAGAGACCCCTCCCACCTTGGTGTCCAGGCTAGATTGTTTTCTGCCTCAGCCCATGTAGAAGGGACTCACCCCTACAGTTATGAGATCACTTCCATCTGGGTGCCTAGTGAGGTGGGGGCTTGTGTACAGCTGTAGCCAGGGTAGCAGGAACTTGCCCTTCCAGGCAGGATACCCCTTTCACCTTGGTGTCAGGGGGAGCTCGTAACTAGGCACAGCCAGAGTAGCAGAGACTTGCCACTCCAGGCAAGAGACCCATCACAGCTGGGTTTGTATGCAGGCTCTTATAGAGCTTCAGCCAGGGTAACAGGGGCATGCCTCTTCAGGCGGGAGACTCCTTTCACCTGGGTGTCTGGAGGAACTCGAATACCTTTACAAGCTGGGTAGAGGGGACTCACCCCTCCAGGTAGGAGATGCCTCCCAACTGGGTGTCCAGCAAGCTAGTACAATGCCCCAACCAGGGTTGAGGGGACTCACGCCTCCAGGAGGGAGACCCTTCCCACCTTAGTGTTGTGGGGATCTTCTATACTGCTGTAGTCAGGTTAGAGGGGACTCGCCTTTCCAGGCAAAGACCCCTCCACCCTGGGTGTCGAGGGGAGCTCATATATCACCGCAGCCAGGGTAGAGGGCACTCGCCCTGCCAGGCTGGAAACCCCTCCCACCTGGATGTCTAAAGGGGCTCTTATACCACTGCAGCCAGATTAGAGGGGACTCGAACCTCCAGTTTGGAAACCCCTCCCACCTGGGGGACTGGGAGACCTCCTATACCTCCCAGACAGGTTAGAGGGGACTCGCTCCTCCAGTTAGGAGATGCCCCCCACGTGTTTCCTGGGAGCTCTTATATAGCAATAGCCAAAGTAGAGGGGGTGTGCCCCTCCAGTTGTGAGAACCCTCCCACCTGTGTGCTGGGGTCTTGTATAGCTCATATACCACCAAAGCCAGGGTAGAGAGGACTTGCCCCTCCAGGCATGAGACCCCACCCAACTGAGTGTCTGGGGAAGCTTTTATACCTGCACAGCTAGGGTAGAGGGTAGTCTCTGTTCTAGGTGGGAAACCCTTTCTACCAGGGTGTCAGGGGTAACTCTCATCCTGCCACAGCCCAGGTAGAGGGGATTCACCCTTTCAGGCAGCATACCCCCTCCCACCTCGATGTTAGGGGGAGCTCTTATACCGCCATAGCCAGAATAGAGGGGATGTGCCCCTCCAGGTAGGAGAACCCTTCCACTTGGGTGTCCAGGGTAGCTCTTATACCACCACAGGTAGGGGAAGGGAAAACTCGCCACTCCAGGCAGGAGACCCCTGGGTCATGGGGAGCTAATATACTGGGCCAGCCAGGGTAGAGAGTACTCGCCCCTCCAGATGGGACATCCCGCCCACCTGGGTGTGGGTGGAGGAAGTCATATACCACTGTAGCCAGGGTCATGGTGACTAGCCCCTCCAGGAAGGAGACCCCTTCCACCTGGGTGTAGCTGGGAGCTTGTATAACACCTTAGCCAGTGTAGAGAGGACTCGCCCATCCAGGTGGGAGACTCCTCCCTCCTGGGTGTCAGGGGAGTTCATAAACTAAGGCAGCCAGTGTAGAGAGGGTTCTTGCCCCTCCAGTTGGAGACTCCTCCCACCAGGGTGACAGGCGGAGCTCATATATTGCAGCAGCCAGGGTAGAGGGGACTCACCCCACTATATTGGAGACAAATATCTTCCACGTGGGTATGGTGTGTGGGGGGGGCTCGGATACCACCATATCCAGGGTAGAGGGGACTCACCCCTCCTTGCCAGAGACCCCTCCTACACGGGTGTCTGAAGGAGCTCCTACACCACTGCAGTGTGGGTAGAGGGGACTCACCCATCTAGGCATGAGACCCCTCACATCTGGGTGTCTGGTGGAGCTCCTATACAGCGGCAGCCAGGGGAGAGCCCACTCGCCCCTACAAAAGGAACACCCCTCCCACCTGGGTTTTAGGAAAAACTCATAGAGTGCTGCAGTCAGGGTAGAGTGGACATGCTCCTCCAGGTGAGAGACCCCTTTTAGCAAGGGTAGAGGAGACTCGCCCCTCCATGTGGGAGACTTCTCCCACTTGGTTTTGAGGGGGAGCTCTTATACTGCTGCATCCAGGATGGAGGGGACTCGCCCCTGCAGGTGGGAGACTTCTCCCACCTGGGTGGCCTGGGTGCTCTTATATGGCACCAGCCAAATTAGAGTAGACTCTAGCCCTTCCAGGCAAGAGACCCCTTCCACCTGGGTGTGGGGGGTGAGCTTGTATAATGCCACAGCCAGGATTCAGGGGACTCACCAAGATAACCCTCCTACCTGTATATCAGGGTAGCTTTTATACCACCACAGCCAGGGTAGAGTTGACTTGCCCCTTCATGAAGGAGACCTCTCCCACGTAGGAATCATGGGGAGTTCTTATATTGCCTCAGCCAGGGTAGAGTGTACTTGCCTTTCCAGGTTTGAGACTCCTTCCAGCTGGGTTTCCAGGGAAGCACCTATACAGCCACAGGCAGGGTAGAGAAAACTCTACCATACAGGCTGGAGACTTCTCACACCTGGTTGTCAGGAGAACTCCTATACTACAGCAGCCCGGGTAGAGGGGATTCGCCCCTCCAGGCAGAAGACCCCTGCCACCTAGGTGTTGGGGGAGAAGCTTTTATACCCCTGGAGCCAGAGTAGTGGGGACTTGTTCCTCCAGACAGGAGACCTCTCCCACCTGGGTGTCAGGGGGAGATCATATACCACCACAGCCATGGTAGAGGGTACTTTCCACTTCAGGTGGGAGACCCTTCCCACCTGGGTAGCTGGGGAGCTCCTATACCACTGCAGGTGTGGTAGAGGGAACTGTACCTTCCAGAGAGGAGACCCCTTATATCTGGGTGTCCTGGGGAGCTCCTATAAAGCTCAGCCAGGGTAGAGGGGACTCACAGCTCCAGGAGAGAGACCCCTTAAACCTGGGTGTCAGGGAGAGTTCTTATACAACTGCAGCCAGGGTAGAGGGGACTCCCCACTCCAATCTGGAGACCCCTCCCACCTGGGTGTCCAGGGGAGCTTGATTACTTCAGCATCCATGGTAGAGGAAACTTGCTCTTACAGGCAGGAATCACTGACACCTGAGTATCAGGGGGACCTCCAATACTGCCACAGGTAGGATAGAGGGAACACTCCCCTGAAGGCGGGAGACCCCTCCCACCTGGATGTACTAGGAGTTCTTATATGGCAAGAGCTAAATTAGAGGGGACTCACCCTTCTAGGTGGGATACCCCTCTCACTGGGGTGTCAGGGGAGCTTGTACTCCACCTTAGCTAGGGTAGAGGGGATTTGCCCTTCCAAGCAAGAGACCCCTCCCAACTGGGTGTTTGGTGGCACAGGTATACAGCTGCAGTGAGGGTAACTGGGACTCACACCCCCCCAGGCGGGAGACCACTTTCACTGATTGTCAGGGAGAGCTCTTATCCTGCCACAGCCATTGTAGAGGGGACTCGCCCCTCAAGGCAAGAGACCCCACCCCCCTGGGTGTGGGGGTGCTCTCTTGTACCTTCAGAGCCACGGTGGAGGGGACTTGCCCCTTCCAGTGGGATACACCTTCCACCTGGGTCTCTGAGAAAGCTGGTAAACCCCTGCAGCCAGGTAGGGATAGGCACCTTTCTAGGTGGGAGACCCCTCAAACCTGTGTGTCAAGGAGAGCTCCTTAAACCCTGAAGCCAGGTTAGAGGAGACTCGCCCCTCCAGGTGGAAGACCCAGCCCACCTGGGTGTCAGGTGGAGCTCATATAGCCCAGTAGACAGGGTAGAGGCAACTCGTACCTTGTCCCGACCGGCAGGAGACATCATCATGGGCAGCGAACCTAGATGGGGAGGAATGAAGGGACAAGAGACACAGAAGGATGACAGCAAGACAGGAGTTCTGATCAAGCTGCAAACTTTTATTGTTCACACAGGGGTATTTGTACGCTGGGGATGGGGAAGCTCTCTTATCAGCAGTTGCTGGATGTCTGCACAAGGTGAGATAACCGCAGGATGTTTCAGGAAGATAGGTGGCCGCAGGATGTCTCAGGGAGATAGATGGCTGCAGGGTGTCTCCCAGGCAGGATGTCTCCCAGGGGGCTGTTTCTTGTAAGTGTCAGGCTATTCTTTGAAGGAAAATTTCCTTCTAGCCTCTGACAGTACCTCAAGCGAAGAAATATCTCCTACCTGGGATTGGGAGTGAGTCCTATACCGCCTTTGCAAGGGTAGAGGGGACACGACCCTTCAGTAGGGAGAACCCTAGCATCTTGGTATGTATCGGGGATCTTGTATACCACAGCAGTCAGAATAGAGGCTTTTAAGCAGGAGACCCCTCCCATCTGGGTATCTGGGAGAGCTGGTAAACCCCTGCAGGCTGGGTAGAGGGAAGTTACCCTTCTAGGCAGGAGACCATTCCCTCCTGGGTATCAGGGGAAGCTCCTTAACCACTGCAGCCAGGGTAGAGTGGACTTGCACCTCCAGACGGAAGACCTCGCCCACCTGGGTGTCAGGTGGAGCTCATATAGCCCAGCAACCAGGGTAGAAGCAACTCGCACCTCCAGGGGAGAGACATCTCCCACCTGTGAATGGGGTTAAATCCTGTACCACCTTAGCAAGGGTAGAGGGGACTTTCCCCTCCAGGCAGAAGACCCCTCACACATGGTTGTCTGGCGAGGGAGGGTCATATACACCTGCACCCTGGGTAGCAGTGGCCCCTCTAGGTGGGAAACCCCTCCTACTGGGGGTAAGAGGGGGCTCTTATATCCCCGAATCCAGGTTTGCGGGTACTCCTCCCTTCACACAGGAGACCCTCCCACCTTGGTGTGGGGGAGCACCTATACCACTGCAGCCACAGTAGTAGGGACTCACCCCTCCAGACAGGAGACCCCTTCCACCAGGATGTGGCAGGGTACTTGTAGACCACCTGAGACAGGGTAGAGGAGGCTTGCCCATCCAGGAAGGAGACCCCTTCAACCTGGCTGTCATCTGGAGCTCATATACCACTCCAGCCATGGTAGAAAGTACTTGACCCTCCTTTCAGACGACCCCTCCCATCTTGTTGTCAGTGGGAGATTATATACCACCACAGCCAGGATAGAGGGGACTCACCCCTCCATGCAGGAGACCCCTCCCACCTGGGTGTCTGGGGCAGCTTGTATACCTCCACAACCAGCATAGAGGGGAGTCCCTGCTCCAGTTGGGAGACCCTTCCCACCTGTTTGTCAGGGCGATATCCTATACTGCCACAGCAAGGGTAGAGGGGACTTGCTCATCCAGGAAGGAGACCCCTACCACCTGGTTGTGTGTGGGGGAGATCCTATACCGCCATAGCAAGGGTAGAGGGGACTCTCCCCACCAGGAGGGAGGCCCCTTCTGCCTGGGTGTCCTTAGGAGCTCTTATACCACTGAAGCCAGGGAAGAGGGGACTTGCTCCTCCAGGCGGGAGAACCCTCCCACCTGGGTGTCAGGGGGAGTTCCTATACCGCTGCAGCCAGGCTAGAGTAGACTTGCCCTACCAGTTGGGAGATCCCTCCCACCTGCGTGTCTGGTTGAGCTCCTATACCTCCACAAACAGGGAAGAGGGGACGCATGCCTCCAATCTTGGGACCCCTCACACCTGGGAGTCAGGGGAACTTGATCTATGCAGCAGCCAGGGTAGAGAGGACTCGCCCCTATAGGCGGGACACACCTTTCCCCTGGGTGTCGATGGGGAGCTCCTAAACTGGAATAGCCAGGGTAGAGGGAACACACCCTTGCTGGTGGAAGACCACTTCCTCCTGGGTGTACTGAGAGCTCTATATAGCAAGAGCTTATGTAGAGGGGACTCACCCTTCCAGGTGGTAGACCCCTCCAACCTGGGTGTCTTGAGAACTTATATACCGCCAAAGCCAGGGTAGAGGGGACTCGTCTGTCCATGTAGAAGACCAATCTCACCTGTGTGTAGTGGGGCACTTTTATACTCCCTTAACCAGGGTAGAGAAGATTTGCCACTCCAGGCGGGAGACCACTCCCACCTGGTTGTCTGGGAGGCAATGTAATACCAGCACAGCCAGGATAGAGGGGACTCATTGCTCCAGGTAGGAGACCCCTGCCACCTGGGTGTCAGGGAGAGATCTTTTACCACAGCAGCCATGGTACAGGGAACTTGTCCCTCCAGGGAAGTGACCCATCAAACCTGGGTGTCAGGGGAAGTTAGTATACCACTGCAGCCAGAGTAGAGGGGAATCACCCCTCAAACAGGAGACCTCTCCCACCTGGGTGTCTGGGAGAGCTGGTACACCCCTTCAGGCAGGGTAGAGGAAAGTCACCCCTGTATGAGCGAGACCCCTCCAACTTGGATGTCAGGGGAAGCTCCATAACCACTACAGACAGGGTAGAGTGGACTCGCCCCTTCTGGTAGGAGCCCCCTCCCACCTGGGTGTCAGGTGGAGCTCATATAGCCCAGCAGCCAGAGTAGAGGCAACTCACACCTTAAGGGGTGAAACACCTCCCAGTTGGGAATGGTAGGAAGTCCAATATGGCCTTAACCAGGGTAGAGAACACTTGCCCCTCCAGGCGGGAGACCCATGCCACCTGGGTGTCTGGGGGAGCGTGTATACTGCCACTGCCAGGATAGATGTGACTCGCCATCCATGTGAAGACCACTCTCACCTGAGTGTAGTGGGGTGCTTGTATACTGCTTTAGCCAGGTAGAGAAGACTTGCCCCTCCAGGTGGGAGATGCCTCCCACCTGGATGTCTGGGAGAGCTTGTATACCGCCACAGCCAGGGTAAAGTGTCCTCATTGCTCCAGGTGGGAAACCCTTCCACCTGGGTGTCAGTGTATATGGCCCCAGCGGCCAGTGTAGAGGGCACTGGCCTTCCAGTCAGGAGACCCCATAATCTGTGTGTTGGGGGAGCTCCTATATCATCAGAGCCAGGGGAGAGGGGACTAAATCCTCCAGGCAGAATATCCCTTCCACCTGGTTGTCAGGGAAGTTCATATACTGCCACAAGTAGGGTAGAGGAGACACGCCACTGGAGGTGGGAGACCCCTACCACTTGGGTGTAGGGGGGACCTCCTATATCACTGCAGCCAGGGTAGAGGGGACTCACATCTCCAGGCCGGAGACCCTCCCACCTCGGTGTCAAGGGGAGATCATTTACCTTTGCAGCAAGGGTGGAGGGGACTCACCAATCCAGGCGAGAGACCCATCCAACCTGGGTGTCAGGAAAAGTTAGTAAACAATTGCAGCCAGGTTACCGGGGACTCAGCCTTTCAGGCAGGAGACCCCTCACATCTGGGTATGGGAGGAAGCTTTTATACCAAAGCAGCCAGAACAGAGGGGACTCGGCCCTCCAAGAAGGAAACCCTTCTCACCTTGGTGTCTGGAAGAGCTGATACACCCTCTCAGCCAGGGTAGAGGGAAATCACCCCTCTAGGTGGGAGACCCCTCTCACCTGGGTGTCAGGGGAAGCTACTTAACTGCTGAAGCCAGGGTAGAGTAGACTCTTCCTAAAGGGAGAAGACCCCTCCCATCTGGGTGTCAGGTAAACTCATATACCCCAGCAGCCAGGGTAGAGGTGACTCAAACCTCCAGGCAAGAGACACCTACCACTTGGGAACGGCGGTAACTCCTATACTGCTTTAGCCTGGGTAGAGGGGACTTGCCGCTCCAGTTGGGTGATGCCATAACCTGGGTGTAGTGGGAGGTCCTATACCACCAGATCCAGGGGAGAGGGGAGTCAACCCTCCAGGTGGAATATCCCTTTCACCTGGTTGTCAGGAGTTCATATACTCCCACAAGCAAGGTAGAGGGGACTCACCACTGGAGGGGAGACCTTCTATACAACTGCAGCCAGGGTAAAGGGGACTCACCTCTCCAGGCCAGAGTCCCTCCAAACTGGGTGTCAGGGACAAATAATTTACCACAGAAGCAAGGATAGAGGGAACTTGCCCCTTCAGGCGAGAGAACCATCCAACCTGGGTGTCAGGAAAAACTGTTGAACCACTGCAGCCAGGGTAGAGGGGACTCGCCCCTTCAGGTGGGAGACCACTCTCATCTGGGCATGGGGGAGAGCTTGTATACCACAGCAGTCAATATAGAGGGTAATCACCCCTCCAAGCAGGAGATCACTCCCACCTGAGTTTCTGGAAGAGTTGGTACACCCCCTCAGCCAGGGTAGAGGGAAGTCACCCCTCTAGGCAGGAGACCCCTCCCACCTGGGTGTCAGGGGAAGCTCCTTAACCACTGCATCCAGGGTAGAAAGGACTTGCCCCTCCAGGTGGAAGACCCCTCCCACGTGGGTGTCAGGTGGAGCTCATATACCCCAGCAGCCAGGGTAGAGGAAACTCGCACCTTCAGGTAAGAAACACCTCCCACCAGTGTATGGGAGTAACTCCTATACACCCTTAACCTAAGTAGAGAGGACTCACCCCCCCAGGCAGAAGACCCCTCCCACCTAGGTGTCAGGTGGAGCTCATATACCCCAGCAGCCAGGGTAGAGGCAACTCGCACCTCCAGGTGAGAGACACCTCCCATCTGGGAATGGGGGTAACTCCTATGCAGCTTTAGCCAGGGTAGAGGGGACTTGCCCCTCCTCGCAGAAGACCCTTCCTACATAGGTGTCTGATGAGGGGGGGTTATATACAGCTGCAGCTGTGGTAGCAGCAACTCGCCCTCTAGGCGGAGACCCCTCCCTATTGAGGGTAGGAAGGGGCTCTTATATCCCCTCAGCCAGGGTTGAGGGGACTCGCCCCTTCTGTCAGAAGACCTACCACCTGGGTGTCATGGGTAACTTGTATACCACCTTAGCCAGGGTAGAGGAGACTCGCCCATCCAAGCAGGAGACCCCTCCAACCGGGCTTTCAACGAGCACTCATATACCACCACAGTCACAGAAGAAAGTATTAGCCTCTCCTAGCTGGAGAACCCTCCAACCAGGGATTCAGTGGGATCTCATATAACACCACAACCAGGATGAAGGGGACTCGCTCTTCCAGGCAAGAGACCACACCCACCTGGGTGTCAGGGGGAGCTGTTATACCACTGCAGCCATGTTAGAGGTACTTTCCCCTTCAGGAGGGAAACCCCTCCCATTTTGTTGTGGGGGGAGCTCCTATACCGCCACAGCCAGGGAAGAGGGGACTCACTCCTCCACACAGGACACCCCTCCCACCTGGGTTACTATATCTCTGTAGGTGGAGTAGAGGGACTGGCCCCTCCAGTAGGGAGATGCTTTCCACATGGGTGTCTGGTGAGAGGTGGTTCATATACAGCTGCAGCTGGGGTAGCAGCGACTCACCCCTCCAGGTGGGATATCCCTCCCAACGGAGGATAGGAGGGTGCTCTTATACTCCTGCAGTCAATGTTCAGGGGACTCGTCATTTCATGTGGAAGACCCTCCCACCTGGGTGTCACAGAGAACTTGTAAACCACCTTAGCCAGGGTAGAGGAGACTCGCCTATACAGGCGGGATGTCCCTCCAACCTGGCTGTCAGTGGGAGCTCTTATACCACCATAGCCAGGGAAGAAATAATTTGCCCCTCCTGGGGTGAGACCCCTCTAACCAGGGTGTCAGAGGGAGCTCATATACTGCCACAGCCAGGATAGAGGGGACTAGCCCCTTCAGGTGGGAGAACCCTCCCACGTGGGTGTAGGGGGAAGTTTCTATATCGCCACAGCCAGGGAAGAGGGGACTCGCCCCTCCAGGCGGGAGACCCCTCCCACCTGTGTTTCGGGGAGAGGGAACTCTACCCACTAGACGGAGACCTCTTCCACCTGGGTGTCCTGGGGAGCTCCTATACTGCTGCAGCAGGGTAGAGGAGACTCTAGCCTCCTGGCTGGAGACTCCTCCCAATTGGGTGTCAGGAGAGCTCCCTCCCCATACCCATATGTGAGTGTACTCACCCCTGAAGGCTGAAGACCCCTTCCACCTGGGTGTAAGGTGGAGCTGAAATACCCCAGCAGCCAGGGTAGAGGCAACTAACACGTCTAGGGGAGAAACACTTCCCACCTGGGAATTGGAGTAACTCCTTTATCACATTAGCTAGGGTAGAGGGGACTTGCCCCTCCAGGCGGAAGACAACTCCCACCTTGGTGTCAGGTGGATCTTATATACCCCAGAATCCAGGGTAGAGGCGACTTGCACCTCCAGGCAAGAGACACTTCCCACATAGGAATGTAAGTAACACCTATACCACCTTAGCCAGGGAAGAGGGGACTCGCCCCTCGGGGTAGGAGGGAGCCCTTATACCCCCGCAGCTATAGTTGAGTGGACTCACCCCTTTAGAAGGGAGACCTTCCAACCTGGGTGTGTGTGGGGGTAGTTTGTATACCACTGCAGCCAAGTTATTGGCGACTTGCCCTCCCCCAGGCAGGAGACCCTCTCTCACCTGGGGGTCGAGGGGAACTTGTACACCACCTTAGCCAGGGTAGAGGAGACTCACCCATCCAGGTGGGAGACCCCTCATACTTGGCTGTCAGGAGGAACTCATATACCAACACAGCCAGGGTAGAAAGTACTTGCCCCCACTGGCGGGAGACCCCTCCCACCATCGTGTCAGTGGGAGCTCATATACCACCACAGCCATGATAATGTGGACTTGCCCCTACATGTGGGAGACCACTCCCACCTGGGTGTCTGGGGGAGCTTGTATTCCTCAGCAGCCAGTGTAGTGGGGAACTTGCTGCTCCTTTCGGGAGACCCTTCCTACCTGTTTGTCTGTGGGATCTCCTATACCGCTGCAGCCAGAGTAGAGGAGACTGGCCCTTCCAGGCGGGAGAACCCTCCAACCAGTGTGTGTGTGTGTGTGTGAGAACCTATACTGCCACAGACTGAGTAGAGGGGAATCATCCCTCCAGGCAGTAGACTCCTCCCACCTGGGTTTCAGGGGGAGCTCTTATACTGCTTCAGCCAGTGTAGAGGGTACTTGCCCCTCCAAGAGGGAGGCCCCTTCACCTGGGTGTCCTGGGGAGCTCCTATATCACTGAAGCCAAGGTAGAGGGGACAGGCACCCCTAGGCAGGAGAACTCTCCCTTCTAGGTGTCAGGGGGAGTTCCTACCCTGCTTCAGCCAGGATAGAGCAGAATTGCCCTTACATTCGGGAGACCCCTCCAATCTAGGGGTTGAGGGGAACTTGTACACCACCTTAACCAGGGTGAGCTGGGTGAGCTCTTATCCATCTACATCAAGGGTAGAGGGGACTCGCCCCTCCAATCAGGAGACCCCTCCCACCTGGGTGTCAGGGGAGGCTTGATTAATGCAGCAGCCAGAGTAGAAGGTGACTCATCCCTAAGGTGTAAACCCCTCCCACCTGGGTGTTGGGGGGAGCTCCTAAACTGCCACAGCCAGGGTAGAGAGAACACGCTCTTGCAGGTGCAAGACCCCTCCCACCTGGGTGTACTGGGACCCCTTATATTGACCCCTTCCCTAAAGAGGGAAGGCAGGGGATCCAGCAGGGTGCAGTCAGGCTCCAGACTCAGGGCCACAACCAGGTGTCAGGGTTCCTGGTGCAGGACCAAGCTCACAGAAAGAGTAAGTGGCCCAGGTGAGGGGCAGGGTTCTGTTTCTCATAAGAGGCTCTGGCCCAGATGAGAATCCATGAACAGGGACCTGGCAAAGGAGGTCTGGCAATGGAAGGGGGCCAGAATGAGGGCTATGGGAGGGCACAGACTCTGGTCATAGTGGGTGCATGGTGGGAGGTGAGCCAGGACCCTAGCCAGGTACTCAGACAAAGTACCTACTCAGCCAATCTAGGACAAGGGACCCAAGGGGCATGAGACTCAGGAGGACCAGGGGGATTTGCAAGCCATTGAGGAGGATGGGCTGTATGAGGAGTGCCATGATAAAGAGGGAAACTCAAGGGGCACCTAGGGGAGCACTCTGGCAGGCATAAGCAAGGGGCCCCCAGTTAAGACTCAACAGGAAGAGACTCCACGCTATGCAAAGAGACATGAGGAAAGTGGTCAGGAGCTCAATGAAGTGCCCAAGCCAGGGAACAGGAATGCCAAGGGTCTGGGTTAGGGAAGACTTGGATGGGGTAGGGGCAGAAAGCAAGGCCAGAGGGCAAGGGAGGGGAATCTCTCAGGTCTGTGTTGGAGGAAGTTGCATATTAACTTCCAGGCATCAAGTTTCAGGGGGTGAAAATGATGCAGCAGATGTTAGGGCAGTGTTTCCCATAGAAAACATTCAAGGTGGAGAGACCAGCCAATTCAACTTCTCAGACCCAGGTGAGTAGATCCTCAGAGAGGAACCTGGACCAAACAAGGGGCAAAAGAGGGTGCTGTGAGGGGATGCCTGGCATGTGGAGGTTGTAGTTGGGGTCGGTGAGCAGCCAGGACACATTCGAAGAGCCCAGGATAGAAAGAAGCAGTGGTAGCAGAGGGTCTGGCAGTGCCAGTATACCACAACATGAGGGTATCAGAGGAAAGGCACAGGAGGGTCTTGCAAAAGGCAGACAGGGACAGGATCCTCAAAAAGTTCAGGCAGGGGCTCAAGCAAGGAGCCAGGCTCAGTAATGCAGAGGCAAGTTCTAGCACCTGGGCCTGGGTGAATGAAAAGGAAAATGGTTGGGGATGCAGTGGGAGGGTAGTAAGTGGAATAGGTGGCAAAGAGAGACAAGGCACAGGTCCACTGCTGGGTATCAGGTTCAGGAGCAGGGCCAGGGCTGAGGGAGTCTAAAGAGCCCAGGCAAGGGGCAGGGCAATATTTTCTCAAAAGGAGGCCACAGGTCCAAGAGGCGAGGTTAAGTACCCCTGGCCCTGGAGAGCATCCTGGGAAGGGGATCAGGAAAGCAGGACTGGGAGAGACAGGAACAACAGGAGGGCAGATGGAGGGCACAGCCTGAAGGGCCAAAGGATGGGTGTGGGTAGGGTTGGGCCCAGGAATCCAGCAAGGATCCTGTTATGCTCGAATTCTGGACCCCCAAAAGACCACCAGAGACCAAGATCGATGTAAACAGCAGAGAGGTGTTTATTGTGAGCTAGCTCGTTCCTCGACGCTCACACACAGCAACTGGTGATGCTGAGAGGCCCTGAGCCCAGGGTTTGCAGCAGTTTTATACATTCTTTGGAGAAGGCAGGGACCCCCACATACATCATAGCATCTCTTAGCAAATCATCACACACCACAGGAAAATCAAATAACAACTCTAAAACATGATTAGAACATTCACTGGCGGGAACAAGTTTGGGATGGGTGATTGGTTACTACAAGAGGGGGATTAATTTGAACTGATTGGTTTAAGCCAAGAGAGGTGTATGTGCTGAACTCCATGATTTCCCAATACGTTATAAACCACCATAAACTACTGGGAGGGTTATCTGGCATCTCAGGCATTTTTCTGTCTCATGCTGATTGGTGGCAGCTAGGGGGTTGCTATGGATCCACACCTAGCCTGACTGAGTCAGGGACACCTGGTACAGCAGATCTCTCCTGTTTTGTAGATAAACAGCTTAGCAGGGTGGGAATGTACCTATGAGTTCTCTGTGGGTATTTCCCAAGACAAGGTGATGTCCCTTCCTTGGACAGGCTTTGCTCTGATGTAGAAGCTGTTTTTTTCATTTCCCCCTTTGTCTGGAAACTTGGGAACCAATCATGGTTCCCTCAGTTGGGGCCTATTTGGGCAGGCTCTACATCTTGGTAAACAGTAATCCTCAGGGGACCATCTTCAACTTCCCAGACTCACTCAAAATTGGCCTCTTAGATCCATCAAACCTGACTCGATTTACATATCTACATTGTCTATCTATTTCTGGCTTCATTCCCCCCTAATTTTAGGAACTCTTTATTGCTGTAAGGAGAAGGGGCAACGGCTAATTCTGGCTGCTTCAGAGCTGAAATAGGGTGTCAAACGTGAGGGGGCTCGACGACATGGGGACGACGTTGGGGACGTGAGTTCCCTTTTAGAAGTCAGTTCCATTTGAAGTTTGGTTGGGGAAAAACAGGTTGTCATCTGGGGATGGGTGCTTCTATGAGAGAAACAAAAACCATGAGTACTGAACGAATGTTGCAGCAGCTGGAACATATCATTGTATAGAAGTTCCCTCACCAGGCTTTAACATCCCCAGTTATCAGGACTGTAAACATAACATCTTTTAGGGTTACAGATGTTCTTCCCCTGAAGATACAATTTAATAATTTAATGTCATCTGATCTTGCAAAATCCTTTTACTAATATGATCTCTGTGTCTAATAGAGAAACCTTTAATTCTGTTACTTAGGGCTGGATAACCATACTAGCAAACATCAAGCCTACCTGTGTAGGTTAGGAATACCTGTAGGCCTTAAACTATAAACTATTCTGGCAGTTACTCTTGGTAATTTCTTTTGATAGTTATCAGGCATTCCTGCGTAAGAATCTCTTTTGTAGCCTCTAGTTTACTTATTCTTGGAAGTTACATTTAACTATTATTATTATTTAAAATGCTCAGGAATAGCTGTGTTTTCATTTTAACTGTCTTTGCTAGGTGTTTAAGATGAAGCAGTCAAACTGACTTTTGTTTCTATCTATTGTTAACAGTCATCTGAGTTTCCCTAGGGGTCTTGGGGGAACTTTACAGCAGCTTCTCAGTTCTGCTAGTGCCATTTGTGCTAGGATGGGTCCAGGTCTTGCTTGACCATGTGGCTTCCCTCAGAAGCATCAGGGATGTCTCCCTTCTCTGATGACCCTCCTCTTCATAGCAAATGCACTGATTGGCTTTCTGTTCTCCAGTGGTCTCATTAATCTCTCTGATCTGGAGGTTATGTGGCCCAGAGTTGCAAAGCTCTTTAGAGAAGTCCCCTGTTCCCTGGATTCAGACTGACTCAGATGGCAAGAGCCAAACATTGGTTTTCTTGGCCCTTTTAATTTAACTTTAATTTTAAAACTTAATCTTAAGCATCCAGCAACTAAATTTCAACAGCCTTATATTAAGAGTACTGGGCTTTAATGTCTATCTCTCTATCCTGTAGGTGATAACTCATTATCTTAAATCGACCCAGGTTGTGTGTTCTTAAAGCAGTATCTCTGCAAAACATTAACAGGCAATCTTTAGACTATTTATAAGAAAAACTACAAAATAAAATTAACAAGAGTAAAAACATATTTAGTTCATGTAATAGTTACCTTGAATTTTGGCAGATTTAAACATTATAATCCCCTGTTTGAGATCCTAGTAATCTTGAGAAAAACCAACTTTTGGACACAACATTAAATGTACTGAAATCTGTCCTACTTCTTTCATAGTCATTTTTACATGTTGTGATTTGGGACACAAAGCCTTATCTCATGTAAGTCGGGGCTCTTCATAAATCTTAAGTACTGTAGTTCTTAAGCTAAAATTTGCTTTTTAGACATCATTTTACAAAGCCTACATAAATTGTTGCTCAAGTTCACATGAATATTAGCTAACACAATATAATACCATATCTAAAACATGAATTGAAAAAAGGATGAAAACTTTTAACCTTTTTAGAAAAGTAGCAAAGTACTTTTGTGTTTTACAATATCAACCTTCACACAGATTAGGCTCTCATTAACTAAGAAATGCATTTAAATTGTATCTCAGTGTAAAAAGTAACATAGAACTTTACATAAATTTTGATAACAAGTCCAGTTATAGAACACAAATGATATAAATAAATCTCCAACATGTTTTTCTTTCAAGCCTAAAATTACCATACAACTTTAGAACACCAGCTTGATATAGTGCTCTTTTTTTCTTACAGACTTTTATACCTGGAACATATGAACACATTAATAGCTCCACAATTACATTGATGTTTTTATATTAACAAAATTTAGCTTTAAAAGAAATAACATAGCACAATTCTCTAAAACAACATTTCTTGTTTAACCAGCTGTTTAATTTCTTTTAGACTACTTGCTCAAAAAAACTTACACATATAACCAATTTACAGAGACCTTCTTTATCACTTACTTAAACCCTCTTATTTACTTAATCACATAGACTCTCTTATCCAGAAACACATTTTCCATCTACTAAATCCATACCTAGAACCTTCTAATTTCTCTTTTTCATCTGTTAACCTCCTTTTCTGTTCACATTTTGAAACAATCCTTGTAAATTTCTGAATTTGGGCAGATTATTTCATAGACATCAACATTTTATTAGTTTTTTTATCACCTAGAAAACTTATAAGCTTAATTTTAAAGACATCTTTACTTTCATCTATTTATCAAATTTAAATTGAACCATTTGAATCACGTGAATCAAAGATATTTGGATCCATTTTTTAATTTTATGAGGCTTCTCATATATCTGCCAATTGTCATATCACTGCATGATATATGGACATACACACATACAGACATACAACACATAACACAAGTTGTAACACATAACACAATAGTAAAGTCCTTGTAGCTTTTCTCAGGTGAAATCTCCATTGCAATGTTTAAAAAACTCCACAGTTGATCAAAAATAGAACTGATCAGAAAAACATTAACCTAGGTCTGTAGGATCAAAATCATGAGCTCAAAAAAGTATAGAATCTAAGAAAAAGCAAGAGTCCTAGAAAAAATGACCGGCCAGTAATTAGTAAATGCCATACAATTTACTTTTTGGTTTGGTCTAGTTTGAGTTCTGGTAAAAAAGACACCTTTACTTTTTTTTTTTTCCCTTGGGCCTCAGATCAGTCTCCTACTGAGCTCGCAGGCTTCTTCTATTGCATTTCAACTTAAGTCCTGGCTGAGATCTGGAAGGAACAGGAAAAACTGGAATTCTGAGGAGAAGCCTCATGCCTAAGGCATTTTAACCATAAGTCACAATATTCAGGTTTGGATGTTGAAAATTATGATGCAAGTTTAAGATACAATTCACAAAATTTCATACCTTTACATCTTTCTACAGTAGAAAAACTTGTTCACATAAAACTGAAAATAGGATCTTACTTGATAATATGAAAGCTACCATCAGAAGAAATTCCTTTAGGATCGTTAAGCCACTTCCTTTGTTCTGAAGTTCCTAAAGTAGTACTAAGTTACATTAAATAACTTGAAAAAAAATTTCAAAAGAGAACAACACACTACCATGTATATACAAAATTAAGCTTTGAAAATTTCCAAGACTGTTGCTATTCAATGTCATTTTAATAAGCCAGACAAACTTCCCAATCCAACACTTTCCTTTCCTAAATCCTACACACTGAGGGGAACAGATACCAAATCATAATTTACTATTCTTGCCCAAATTAATGCACTGGTACCTTCCCAGGCTACCCAGTTCAAAAATTGATGAAAAAATAAAACTAAATGATTGGGAGTTACTTGCTAACTTGGAAGTAGAGTTCTTTAATTTTCCATCCTAAGTATTTAAGTTTTCTGGCATGAATTATCTGAAATCATAAACTAAACAATTACCTAAACCTAACTTTTAACTGTAAGACTGTGCAATGCTTCAAAAACCCATTCAGATACCAGATTGTTACAATAAAAAATAATCTTTCAGATACACATTCAGCCAAGATCATCCCCAAGAAACAATCTATAATAAGCTTTAAAACAGACAGACCAGATAAGAGAAAAATCCCCCCAGGTTTCTAACTCCCATTTAATTATGACTCCTACATCAGTGGCACCATAGATTTCCCCACAAGTGGACCAGATGTTCTCACATAGGGGCAACTAGAAGTATAAAATCAAGGGTCTCAGTGTGGCGACTTTACTGCATTCAGTGTCCCCTTCTTTTTAAGTAGAAAAAGATGGAGCAATCCTTACAGTGCAGGGAAGAAATGAGGGAGGTTCCCTGAAGCACAAGAGGCTTTGGCAGCTGCTGGGAGTCCCTCATTCCCTCATTTTATTTGTAGGATTAACTCTTTTGGTTAGGTCTGATCCCAGGCACGCCGACATATCTCCTAAGTTTCTAGTAATCAACTCTCAAAAAGTTAGTCCTCCGCTTGCAGTTGTTTTGAGTGCTAGGCTTCCCCAAGAAAGCAGAGTGAAGACTCCTCTAAAGTCCCCTCTGGGGTGACAAAATTTGTGACTGAAAGTTCAGTTCCTGTCCTTGAAGCCAATTAATGCCAATTTAATAATGAGGACAGGGTTTTGAGAAAAAGAAAAAGTGAGATACCAAAGTTCTTAGACCTCCAGCAGGCATTTCCCTCTGCAGTGGGTGCACTCAAGCTAACTATGGGAAGAAAAGAAAACATTGCTTCCCTAATCTCGCTTAACAAAGGGGAATAAAGTTTATCAAAGTTCTTTAAAACACATCTAAAAGGGGTGTAAAAGGTGAGAACAGAAAAGCTGGCAGTTCTATTGACTTTTGGTCCCTTACAGGAGTACCATACTAGCAACATTCTTAAGCTAAAATTTAGCTAAAGTTACCTCCACACATCTAAGTCAGATCTGAACTTGGGACTCTGCATCTGTCCAATTGAAAACAATGCCATCACACTTAACACAGCAACAGACAAAAAGACACACAAAGACATAGATTCCCTTTTCAGATTGTCAAAAAAACAAAAGTGGGTGCTGGCCCTAAGCCAACTGGGGCCTTCCCTTCAGCCAAACGGATTGGGGGAGCATCCCCCTCAGATTGGGTCTGACGACCCAAGATTGGGAGATTAGTTCTCTTGCCAGGGTGTTGGAGTGTAGACTGACAGGACAATAGAAACAAACACACATAAAACAAAATTCATAGCGCGGCCACAGAATTTGCAGCATGTCATGGATTGCTACCCAGAAACTAAAGGCAAAGGTGGAGGGATCCATCAGCTACAAAATACTTTACCAAATACTTCACAAAATACTCTATTACAGGCAATCCACTCAGAACCCAGAACGGGGCTGGGGACGTCTCTCACAAACCCCGTCGGCTGCCCTTCTGTGCATCCACCTGGACCTTTTGTCGTCCACACAACACAGAACCAGAACCTGCAGGCAACCAGAGTACAGAAACTTACAGATCAGCAATGCCTTTACTTGCTGGCCAGGTTTTCATCACCTCTTGATCAGGGTGTCTGGGTAGGCTTATTAGTGGGATCCCAGACGAGCCCCCATATGTAATGCTCAAATTCGGGACCCCCAAAAGACCACTAGAGACCAAGATCGATGTAAACAGCAGAGAGGTGTTTATTGTGAGCTAGCTCGTTCCTCTGCATGCACACACAGCAACTGGTGATGCTGAGAGGCCCTGAGCCCAGGGTATGCGGCAGTTTTATACATTCTTTGGAGAAGGCAGGGACCCCCACATACATCATAGCATCTCTTAGCAAATCATCACACACCACGGGAAAATCAAATAACAACTCTAAAACCTGATTAGCATAT
The DNA here is from genome assembly GCF_001458135.2 of Marmota marmota marmota. Classification (NCBI taxonomy): domain Eukaryota; kingdom Metazoa; phylum Chordata; class Mammalia; order Rodentia; family Sciuridae; genus Marmota; species Marmota marmota. The sequence continues at coordinate 193,270 of NW_026002914.1, read as the reverse complement.
TCACTGGCAGGAACAAGTTGGGGAGGGGTGATTGGTTACTACAAGAGGGGGATTAATTTGAACTGATTGGTTTAAGCCAAGAGTGGTGATGAACTCCATGGTTTCCCAACATATTATCAGCCACCATAAACTACTGAAAGGGTCATCTGGCATCCCAGGTGTTTCCCTATCTCATGCTGATTGGTGGCAGCTAGGGGGTTGCTTTGTATCCCCACCTAGCCTGACTGAGTCAGGGACACCTGGTACAGCAGATCTCTCCTGTTATTTGTAGATAAACAACTTATCAGGGTGGGAATGTGCCTAGAAGTGCTCTGTGGGTATTTCCAAGGAAAAAGATGATGCCCTTTCCTTGGACAGGCTTTGCTCTGAGGTAGAGGCTAGTTTTTCAATTCCAGGCAAGGAATCTAGAAGAGGGCCCAGGCCAGGGGAGAGCAGAGAAGGCCAGGGCCAGGAAGGCGGGGCTTCACTAGGTTACTGCAGTACAGGGAAGCCAAGGGGAGCTGGAAAGCACCCCCAGTGAAGGGCCCTTAGACAATGCCCAGAAAAGCAGTGAGCAAGAAGGGCCACCAGAGCCTCAAGTGAGGAGCCAGGACATGTAACTGAGAGCCAAGGTCCAGGGCTTGGGCAGGGGGCTCAAGAGAGTGGACAAGATTTGGGAGGGAAGGCATGGGATCCAGTAGGGGGCAGTCAGGCTCCAGGTTTCAGGATTCCTGGTTGCGGACCAAACACCTAGGGAGAGCAAGGGGCCCAGACAAGAGGCAGGACATGGTTTCCCTTAAGGTGCCCTGGATCAGATGAGAATCAGTGGTGATGGCCCTTGCAAGGGAGGCCAGGGAAAGGAAGGGGGCCAGAAGCAGGGTAATGGGAGGGCAGGGCAGAGGTTCATGGTGGGTGCCCTGAGGGGCGAGAGCCAGGACCCAAGCCAGGCGCCCAGACGAGGGACCCACTGGATCAATGGTGATGAGGGACCCAAGGATCAGGACACCCACGAGGGCCAGAAAAAAGCATGAAGGGAAGGGAAGGATGGGGCTGCATAAGGACCAGGAGAAGCCAAGGGGCAACTAAGGGAGCCCAAGCAAGGGGCCCCCAGGTCAGATCCAGTACAAAGAGTCTCCTTGCTATGCCAAGGGCCATGAGTAATGCAGTCAGGGGCTCAGGCAAATGACCAAGCCCAGGGACTGGAGCACAAAGGGTCAGGGTTAGGGAGAGGTGGGTTTTGGTAGGGGTAGCATGCAAGGCCAGTGTACAGGGAAAAGAAGGGAGGAGATTGCACAGGGCTCGGTTGAAGCAAGTCCATGTTAACTGCCAGGCCTCAAGTTTCAGGCAGTGAAGGGGACTCTGGCTAGTAGCAGGGCTGTGTTTCCCATAGGAAGCATTCAGGGCACAGAGGCAAGCCAATTTTGCTCCTCTGCCCCATGTGAGTAGATCCTCAGAGAGTGGACCAAAGGAAGCACCAAAGAGGGTACTGTGAGGGGATACCTGGTGTGTGGATTGGGGGGGGGGGTTAGGCTGCCAGGACCCATTCGAGCAGCATAGGCTAGGGAAAAGCAGGGGGAACAAAGGGTCTGGGCAGTGCCAGGATACCACAGGCTGAGAAGATCAGAGGGGAGGCACAGGAGGGGGCTGACAAAAGGTGCCTGAAAACAAGGGCCAGGGAAAGGGTCCTTCAAGAAGAGTAGCTGGGGCCTCAAGCAAGGAACTGGGCCCAGTAATGGAGAGTCAAGTGCTAGCACCTGGACCTTTTGAAGAAAAGAAACATGGTTAGGTAGGGGCAGAAGGGGAGAAGGGGAAGCTGGTGGCACAGGAGGAGGAGGGCTCAAGGTCCAGGTCCACTGCAGGGTGTCAGGGTTTGGGAGCAGGTCTCTGGCTGAGGAAGGCAAATTTGCCCAGGAAAGGGGGGCAGGGCTATGTTTTCCCAAAGAGAGCCCATAGGGCCAAGTCACCAGGTGTTCTTTGCCTGGGTGAGCATACAAGGAAGGAGGTCATGAAAGCTGGCTTGACAGAGACAGAAATTACAGGAAGGCTCAAGGGCCTCAGGGCATGTGTGGGTGGTGTGGGGGCCAGGACCCCAGCAAGGAGCCCAGGCAAGGGACCTAGAGGAGGGCCCAGCCAGTGGAGAGCAGGGAATGCCAGGCCGGGAAGGCAGGGTTGCACTAGTGTACTGCAGTACAGGAATGCCAAGGGGCGCAGGGAAGAGGCCCCAGCTAGGGGCCCTCAGACAATGCCAAGAAAAGCAGTGAGCAAGAATGCTCAAGCGCAGAGCCAGGTCAGGGAATGGAGATTCAAGGGCCAGGGCTTGGTCAGTGGGCTCAGGAAAGTGAACAAGATGTGGGAAGGAAGGCAGGGTATACATCAGGGGGCAGTCAGGTTCCAGGCCCAGGGCCACCTCCAGGTTTCAGGGTTCCTAGTGGCGGACAAAGCAACCAGGGAGAACAAGGGGCCTAGGCGAGGGACATGGCATTGTTTCCCATTAGGCACCCTGGATCAGATGAGAATCTACAGCCAGTGTCCTGGCAAATGAGGGCGGAAAATGAAGGAAGCCAGAAGGAAGGCAATGGGATGGCATGACAAATGTTCAGGGTGGGTGTGCACTGGGGCAAGATCCAGGACCCAAGCCAGGCGCCCAGTCAAGGGACTCACCCAATCAGTGGTGATGGGGGACATAAGGATCAGGATACCTGTGAGCGCCAGAAAAAAGCACAAGGGGAAGAGGAGGAAGGGGCTGCTTGAGAACCAGGAAAAGCCAAGGGGCACCAAAGGGAGCCCACTGGAGGGCCCAAGAAAGAGGCCCCCATGTCAGACCCAAATCGAAGAGACTCCTTGTTATGCCAAGGGCCATGAGGAACATAATCAGGGGCTCGGGCAAATGCCCAGGGCCAGGTACTTCAGCGCAAATAGTCAGGGTTAGGGAGGGCTGGATTGTGGTAGGAGCATGATGCAAGACCAGAGGGCATGGGAGGAAAGGGAGAGTATCCCTCAGGGCTGGGTTGGAGCAAGTCCATGTTAACTGCCAGAAAGTGAAGGGGACTCAGGCGAGTGGCAGGGCTGTATTTCCCATGGGGAGCATTAAGTACGCAGAGACCAGCCAATACTGCTCTTCTGCCCCAATTGAATAGATCCTCAGAGAGGGACCTGGACAAAAGGAGGGACCAAAGAGGGTTCTGTGAGGGGATACCTGGTGTGTGGGAGGGGGGTGTCAGGCTGCCAGGAACCTTTCAAGCAGCATAGGCTAGGGAGAAGCAGGAGGAGAAGAGGGTCTTGTCAGTGCCAGCATACCACAACATGAAGGGACCCAAGTGGAGGCACAGGACAGGGCCGGGAAAAGGGGACTTAAACCAATGGATAAGAAAAGGGTCCTTGAGAAGGGTAGCCAGCGGCTCAAGCAAGGAGCTGGGTCCAGTAATGGAGAGCCAAGTGCTAGCACTTGGACCTGGGTGAATGAAAACTAACATGGAAGGGGAGCAGTGCTAGGGGAGACAGTGGAGTGGGTCTCACAGGGGGAGCAGGGCTCAAGGCCCAGGTCCACTGCAGGATGTCAGGGGTTGGGAGCAGTGCCCCGGCTGAGGGAGGCCAAAGAGTCCAGACAAGGGGCAGGGCTACATTTTCCAAAGAGAGCCCCCAGGGCCAAGAGGCCAGGTCACATCACCTAGCCTGTTTGAGCATTCTGGGAATGGTATCAGGAATGCGGGCGTGGCAGATACAGAAAGGACAGGAGGGCCAAAGGAGTCCACAGGCTGAAGGGCCGCAGGATGGGTGTGGGTGGAGTGGGGGCCAGGACCCCTACAAGGAGCCCAGGCAAGGGACCTAGAAGAGGGATCAGGTCAGCAGAGAGCAGGGAACACTGAGCCAGAAAGGCAGGGCTGCACTAGTGTACTATAGTACTGGAATGCCAAAGGTTCATGGGAACGGCCCCAGCAAGGGGCCCTAAGACAATGCCCAGAAAAACAGTGACCAAGAAGGGCCACCAGAGAATCGAGGAGCCATGCCAAGGAAATGAGAGTCAAGGGCTATGGCTTGGTCAGGGGGGTCAGGACAGTGAAAAAGTTTTGGTAGATAAGGCAGGGGATCTAGAAGGGTTCAGTAGGCTCCAGGCCCAGGGTCACCTCCAGATTTCAAGGTTTCTGGTGGAGGACCAAGCACCCAGGGAAAGCAAGAAGCTGAGGCAAGGGGCAGGGCATTGTTTCCCATAAGTCTCCCAGGATCAGATGAGAATCTACAGCCAGGGTCCTGGCAAAGGAGGCCAGGAAAATATAGGGCTCCAGAAGGAGGGCCATCAGAGGGCATGGCAGGGGTCAGGGTGGGTGCATATAGGGGAGAGACCCAGGAACCAAGCCAGGTGCCCAGGCAAGAGACCAACCCGATCAATGGTGATGGGGGACCCAAGGAGCAGAAGACCTTCAAGCCTCAGAAAAAAGTACAAGGGGAGAGGAGGAAGGGGCTGCGTGAGGACCAGGAGAAGCCAAGGGGCACCTAGGGGAGCCCACTGGCAGATCCAAGCAAGGGGCTCCCAGTTCAGACCAAATACAAAGAGACTTCTTGCTATGCCAGTGGCCATGAGGAATGCTGTCAGGGGCTCAGACAAAAACCCTGTCCTAGGGACTTGAGTGCAAAGGGGTCAGGGTTAGGGAGGGCTGGGTTGCAGTAGAGGCAGCATGCAATGCCAGAGGGCAGGGAAGGGAAGGGAGGGGATCTCTCAGGGCTGGGTGGGAGCAAGTTCATGTTACCTGCCATGCAGTGAAGGGGACTCAGGTGAGTGGCAGGGCTGTGTTCCCATAGGGATCATTCAGGGAGCAGAGACCAGACAATTCTGCTCCTCTGCCCAAGGTAAGTAGTTTTTCAGAGAGGGACCTAGACCAAAGGAGGGGCCAAAGAGTGTGCTTTGAGGTGATACCTGTGTGTGGAATTGGGGGGTGGGTCAGGCTGCCATGACCCATTGGAGCAGAATAGGCTTGGTAGAAGCAGGGGGAGCGGAGGGTCCAGGCACTGCCAGGATACCAGGCTTGAGGGGATCAGAGGGTGGGCATAGGAGGGCATTGGCAAAAGGGGCATGAAACCAAGGGACAGGGAAAGGGTCCTCAAGAAGGGTAGTCAGGGTCTCAAGCAAGGCCCAGTAATGGAGAGCCAAGGGCTAGCACCTGGGCCTTGGTGATTGAAAAGAAACATGGAGGGGGAGGAGCTGGAGGGGAGAAAGTGGAGTAGGTGGCACAGGGCAGAAGAGCTGAAGTTCCATGTCTACTGCAGGGTGTCAGGGGTCATTAGCAGGGCCTGGGCTGAGGTAGGCCAAAGGGTCTAGGCAAGGGGCAGGGATACGTTTTCCAAAGGGAGCCCCCAGGGCCAAGAAGACAGGTTAAGTCACCTGGCTCAGGTGAGCATATTGGGAAGGGGATCAGGAAAATGGGTGTGGCAGAGACAGAAAGGACATGAGAGCTGAAGCAGCGCACACCCTGGGGGTCTTCAGGATGGATGTGGGTGGGGTGGGGGCCATGGCAACAGCAAGAAGCCCAGGCAAGGGACCTAAAAGAGGACCAGGCCAGGAGAGACCAGGGAACACTCTACCAGGCAGGAGGCACTAAAATAGGGTATGACAGTACAGAAAAGCCAAGTGGAGCAGGAAAATGGCCCTAGTTAGTGTTCCTCAGACAATGCTCAGAAAAACAATGAGCAACAAGGGCCACCAGATGCTCAAGCAAGGAGCCAGGCCAGGGAACTGAGAGCCAAGGGCCAGTGCTTGGGTAGGGGCTTCAGGACAGTGGATACATTTTGGGGAGGAAGGCAGAAGATCCAGCAGGGGGCAGTCAGGCTCTAGGCCCAGGGCCACCTCCAGGTTTCAGGATTCCTTGTGTTGGACCAAGCACCCAGGGAGATCAAGGGGCCCAGGCGAGGGGCAGGGCATTATTTCCCATAAGGCGCCCTGAATCAGATGAGAATCTATGGCCAGGTTCCTGGCAAAGGAGGCCAGGAAAAGAAAGGGGGCCAGAAGGAGGGTGATGGGAGGGTATGGCAGGGCTTGGTGTGTGTGTGTGCATAGAGGCAAGATCCAGTATCCAAGCCAGTTGCCCAGGGAAGGGACACACCTAATCAATGATGATGGCAGAACCAAGAAACAGGAGACCTGTGAGTGCCAGAAAAAAGTGCAAGAGGAAGGGGAGAAAAGGGGCTGCATGAGGACCAGGAGATGCCAGTGGGCACCTAGGGGAGCCCAATGGCAGGCTCAAGCAGGGGGACACCAGGTCAGACCCAACATGAAGAGACTCCTTGCTATGCTAAGGGCCATGTGGAACAGGTTCAGGGTCTCAGGCAAATGCTCAGGCCCAGGGACTGGAGCACATAGGGTCAGGGTTATGGTGGGCTGGATGGCTGTAGGGGCAGCAAGCAAGGTCAGTGTGCAGGGGAGGGAAGGGTGGGAATTGCACAGGGCTGGGTTGCAGCAAGACTAGGTTAACTGCCAGACCACAAGTTTCAGGCTGTGAAGGGGACTCAGGCGAGTGGCAGGGCTGTGTTTCCCATAGGAAGCATTCAGGGCACAGAGGCAAGCCAATTCTGCTCCACTGCCTCATGTGAGTAGATCCTCAGAGAGGGACCTGGACCAAAGGAGGAGCCAAAGAGGGTTCTGTGAGGGGATACCTGGTGTGCAGAAGTAGGGGGGGATTAGGCTGCCAGGACCCATTCGAGCAGCATAGGCTAGGGAGAAGCAGGGGGAGCAGAGGGTCCCGGAATTGTCAGGATACCACAGCATGAGGGGATTAGAGGGGAGGCATAGAAGGGGCCTGTTAAAAGGGGCCTGAAACCAAGGGACAGGGAAAGGATCCTCAAGAAGGGTAGGCAGGGTTTCAAGCAAGGATCTGGGCCCAGTAATGGAGAACCAAGTGCTAGCACCTGGGTATGGGTGAATGAAAAGAAACATGGAGAGGGAGCAGCAGGAGGGGAGAAAGTAGAGTGGGTGGCAAAGGGGGAGAAGGTCTCAAAGCCCAGGTCCACTGCAATGTGTCAGGGGTCAGGAGCAGGGGTCAGGAGCAGGGGTTGAGAGCAGGGCCTGGGCTAAAGGATGCTAAAGGCCTCAGGTAAGGGGAAGGGCTACGTTTTTCCATAGGGTGACCCCAGGGCCAAGAGGCCAGGTCAAGTCACCTGTCCCTGGTGAGCATCATGGGAAGGGGATCAGTAAAGTTTGAGTGGCTGAGACAGAAAGGTCAGGAGGGACAAAGGAGGGCACAGCCTGGAGGTCCGCAGGATGGTTGTGGGTGGAGTGGGGGCTAGGATCCCAGCAAGGAGCCCAGGCAAGTGACCTAAAGGGGGGCCTAGGACAGGGGAAAGCAGGGAACCCCGGGCTGGGAAGGCAGGCCTGCACTAGGGTACTGTAGTACAGGAAAGCCAAGGGGAGAAAGGCAGCAGCCCCAATGAGGGGCCCTCAGACAATGCCCAGAAAAGCAGTGAGCAAGAAGGGACACAAGAGGCTGAAGCAAGGAATCAGGTCAGGGAATGGAGGGCCAAGTGCCAGTTCTTAGTCAGGGGGCTCAGGACAGTGGACAAGATTTGGGAAAAAAGGCAGGGAATCCAGAAGGGGGAAGTCAGGCTCCAGGCCCAGGATCACCTCCAAGTTTCAGTGTTCCTGGTGCCTGAAAAAGCATGCAGGTAGAGCAAGGACCCCAGGCGAGGGGCAGGGCTTTGTTTCCCATAAGGCGCCCTGGATCAGATGAGAATCTATGGCCAGGTTCTTGGCAAAGAGGGCCAGTAAAAGGAAAGGGGCCAGAAGGAGGACAATTGGAGGGCATGGCAGGTGGTAGGGGTGGGAGCACATAGGGCCAAGACCCAGGAACCAAGCCAGGCTCCCAGGCAAGGGACCCACTGGATCAATGGTAATAGGGGATTCAAGGAGCAGGAGACAAACAAGCGCCAGAAAAAAACACAAGGGGTAGGGGAGGAAGGGGCTGAATGAGGACCAGAAGAAGCAAAGTGGCACCTAGGAGAGCCCGCTGGTGGGCCCAAGCAAGAGGTCCCTAGGTCAGACCCAACATGAAGAGACTCCTTGGTATGCAAAGGTCCATGAGGAATGCGGTCAGGGGCTCAAGTGAACACCCAGGCCCAGGGACTGGAGGACAAAGAGTCAGGGTTAGTTAGGGAGGGCTGGGTTGCTGTAGGGGCAGCATGCAAGGCCAGAGGGCAGGGGAGGGAAGGGATGGGATCTGTCAGGGATAGGTTGGAGCAATTCAATGTTAACTGCCAGTCTTCAAGTTTCAGGCAGTAAAGAGGACTCAGGCCAGTGACATGGCCATGTTTCCCATAGGGAGCATTCAGGGCGCAGAGGCGAGCCAATTCCGCTCCTCTGCCCCAGGTGAGTAGATCCTCATAGAGGAACCTGGACCAAACGAGGGGTCAAAGAGGGTACTGTGAGGCAATACCTGGTGTGCAGAAGTGGGAGGGGTCAGGCTGACAGGACCCTTTCGAGCAGCATAGGCTAGAGAGAAGCAGGGGGAGCGGAGGGTCCAGGCAGTGCTAGGATACCACAGCATGAGGGGATCAGAGGGGAGGCACAGGAGGGGACAGGTAATAGGGGCCTGAAAGGGACTGGGTTCTCGAGAAGCGCAGCCAGGGGCTCAAGAATGGAGTGGGGCCCAGTAATGGAGAGCCAAGGGAGGAAGGGGCTGCGTGAGGACCAGAAGCAAAGTGGCACCTAGGAGAGCCCACTGGGTGAATAAAACAGGACATGGTTGTCTGTGGATGCTCTTATACATCTGCAGCCTGGGTAGATTGGACTGACTCCTCCAGGTGAGAGATCCCTCCCACCTTGGTGTCCAGGATAGCTTGTATTCTGCCTCAGCCCATATATAGGGGACTCACCCCTACAGTCATGGGATCCCTTCCACCTGTGTGCCCAGTGTGTGTGTGTGTGGGGGGGGGGCTCGTGTGAAGCTGCAGCCAATGTAGCAGGGACTCACCACTCCAGGTGGGATATCCCTTTCAACTGTGTCAGGGGGAGCTCATATCTAGGTGCAGCCGGAGTACCAGGGACTTGCCAGTCTAGGCAAGAGACCCCTCACACCTGGGTTTCTACCACAGGCTCCTATAGAGCTGCAGCCAGGGTAACAGGGACTCATCCCTCCATGCGAGAGACGCCTTTCACGTAGGTGTCTAGGGGAACAAATATACCTCCACAGACAGGTTAGAAGGGACTCTCCCCTCCATGCAGGAGACCCTTCCCACCTGAGTATTGCAGGGATCTTGTATACCACTGCAGCCAGGGTAGAGAATATTTCCTGCTCTAGGCAAGAGACCCTTCCTACCAGGGTGTCAAGGAGAACTCTTATCCTGCGACAGCCCAGGTAGAGGGTGTTCACCTTTCCAGGCAGCATACCCCCAACACCTTCGTGTCAGGGGGAGCTCTTATACTGCCACAGCCAGAGTAGAGGGGACACGCCCCTCTAGGCAGGTGACCCCTTCCACCTGGGTGTCCAGGGGTGCTCCTATACCACCACAAGAAGGGGAGGGAAACTCACCACTCCAGGCGGCAGACCCCTCCCACCTTGGTTTCAGTTGGAGCTAGTATACTGGGCCAGTCAGGGTAGAGGGGACTGTCCTCTCCAGGTTGGAGACCCCACCCACCTGGGTGTGAGTAAAGGAGCTCACATACCACTGTAGCCAGTGTGGTGGGGACTCGCCCCTCCAGGCGACAGACACTTCCCACCTGGGAATGGGGGTAACTCCTATACCACCTTAGAAAGGGTAGAAGGGACTCTCCCCTCCAGGTGGAAGACCCCTCCCACATGGGTGTCTGGCGAGGGGGGATTCTATACACCTGAACCCTGGGTAACAGTGACCTGTCCCTCCAGGTGGGAGACCTTTTCAACCTTGGTGTGTGTGGGGGCTCCTAAACTGCCACAGCAGGGTAAAGGGAACACCCCCTTCCAGGCGGAAGACACTCCCACCTGGGTGTAAGGGACCTCTTATATGGCAAGAGCTAAAGTACAGGGGACTTGCCCTTTCAGGCAGGATACCCCTCCCACCTGGGTGTCAGGTGGAGCTCATGTATCCCAGCAGCCAAGTTAGAGGCGACTTACACAGCAGGCGAGATACACCTCCCACCTGGAAATGGGGGAAACTCCTATACCGCCTTAGCCAGTGTAGAAAGGACTTGCCCCTCCAGGTGGAACACTCCTCTCACCTGGTGTCAGGTGGAGCTCATATACCCCAGCAGCCAGGGTAGAATACCCCAGCAGCCAGGGTAGAGGAAACTTGCACCTCCAGTTGATAGACACCTTCCACCTGATAATGGGGGTGCCTCCTATATCGTTTTAGCCAGGGTAGAGGGGACTCGCCCCTCCACGTGGAAGACCCATCCCACATGGGTATCTGGCCAGGTGGGTCTCGTATACGTCTGCAGCTGGGGTGGCAGTTACTCGACCCTCCAGGCAGGATACCCCTCCCTCCTGGGGGTAAGAGGGGGCACTTATACACTCATAGCCAGGGTGGAGGGGACTTGCCACTTCATGCGGGAGACCCTCCCAACTGAGTGTTGGGGGGCACTTCATATACTGCCACATCCAGGGTAGTGGGGACTTGCCCCTCCATGCAGGAGACCCATCCCAACTGGGCATCTGGGAAAGCTGGTTTACTGCCACAGCCAGGGTAGAGGGGACTCCCCCTCAAGGCCAGAAACCCTCCCACCTGGGTGTCAGGGGGTGATCCTTTACAACTGCTGCCAGGGTAGAGGAGAGTCATCCCTCCAGGCCAGAGCCCCACCCAACCTGAGTGTCAGGGAAAACTAGTATACTACTGCAGCCAGGGTAAAGAGGACTCATCCCCTCAGGCGAGAGACATGGAGGGGAATCTTGTATATCTCAGCAGGCAGAATAGAGGGGGCTCACCCCTCCAGACAGGAGATCCCCCACACCTGGGTTTCATGGGTAGCTGGTACAACCCCAAGCCAGTGTACAGGGGACTCATTGCTCCAGGTGTAGGACCCTTCCCACTTGGGTGTTGGGCGAGCTACTATATCACTGCTGCCAGGAAGAGGTGACTTGACCCTCCAGGCAGGAGACCCTCCCATCTGTGTGGCTAGAGGAACTTGAATATTGCAGCAGACAGGTTATACAGGACTTGCCCTTCCAGTCAAGAGACCCCTCTAACCTGGGTGTCAGGAGGAGCTCCTATACCACCTCATCCAGAATAGAGGGTACTTGTGCCTCCATGCTGCAGACCACTCCCACCTCAGTATCTGGGGGAGCTTATTCACTGCCAAAGCCAGGGTAGAGAGGACTCACCACTCTAGGCAGGAGACCCCTCCCACCTGGGTTTTAGGGGGAGCTCCTATACTGCTGCTGCCAGGTTAGAGTGGACTCGCTCCTCCAGTGGGAAGACCCCTCCAACATGGGTGTCTTTTGGATTTTATGTACAGCTTGAGCCATGGTGGACCCCTCCAGGCAAGGGACACTTCCCACCTAGATGTCAAGGGAGCTCATACCCCAGCAGCCATGGTAGAGGTGAGTCACCCATCCAGGCAGCAGACCCCTCCCACGTGGGAATCAGAGGGAACTGGTGTACCACCACAGCCAGGGTAGAGGGGACTCGCCCCTCCAGGAGGGAGAACCCTCCCACCTGAGTGTCCTAGGGTGGGGGCTCCTATACTGTTCCACCCAGAGTAGCAAGGATTTGCACTTCCAGGGAAGAGATCTCTCCCACCTGGGTTCTGGGAAGCTCCTATACCTTTGCAGCCATGGTAGAGGGGAATCACCCCTACAGGGGGGAGACCCCTCCCACCAGGGTGTTGGGGGAGGCTCCTATACTACCAGAGCCATGGTAGAGGTGTTCGCCACTGCAGTCAGGAGACATATCCCACCTGAGGGTCCAGAGAGCTCTTATAGGGCACCAGCCAATGTAGAGCAGACTCCCCCCACTAGGTGGGAGAGCCTTCCCACCTGGGTGTCCTGAGGTAGGGCGCCTATACGCTCCAGCCAGGGTAGCAGAGATTCACCCCTCCATGGGAGAGACTCCTCCCACTTGGGTTCGCTGGAGCTTCTATACCTTTGCAGCTAGAGTAGAGGGGAATCACCCCTATGGGGGGGGGAGACCCCTCCCATCAGGGTGTTGGAGGAAGCTCCTATACTACAAGAGCCAGGGTGGAGGTGTTCGCCACTGCAGGCGGGAGACATTTTCCACCTGGATGTCCAGGGAGCTCTTATAGGGCACCAGCCAAAGTAGAGGGGACTCCCCCCTCCAGGCAGGAGACCCCTCCCACCTGGGTGTCAGGGAGAGCATTATATCACCAGAGCCAGGGTAGAGGATACTCCCACTTGGGTGTCTGGTGGAGCTCCTATACTGTTGCAGCCACCATAGAGGGGACTCACCTATCCAGGTGGGAGATCCCTCCCAGCTGGGAGTCAGAGGAAGCCTGAATTCGGCCAAACCAGGGTAGAGAGGACTCACGCCTCCAGTCAAGTTCCCCTCCCAACTGGGTGTCAGAGGGAGCTCATATACCCTTGCAGCAAGGGAAGAGGGGACTTGCCCATGTAGTCGGGAGACCCCTCCCATGTGGGTGTCCTTCGGAGCTCATATACTGCCATAGCCAGGGTAGAGGGGACTCGCCCCTCCAGTTGGGAAACCCCTCCCACCTGGGTGTCCAGTGGGAGCTTGTACACCACTGCAGCCTAAGTAAAGCGGACTTGCCCCTCCAGGTGGGAGACCCTTCCCACCTGAGTGTCAGGGGGAGCTCTTATACTGACAAAGCCATGGTAGAGGGTCTCTCTCATCCAGGAGGGAGACTCCTTTCACCTGGGTGTCCTGGGGAGCTCCTCTACCACTGAAGCCAGGGTACTTAAGACTCACCCTTCCAGGTGGGATAACCCTCCCACCTGACTGTCAGGGGGAGATCTTATATTGCCAAAGCCAGGGTAGAGGAGACTAGCCCCTCCAGGCGTGATACCCTCCCACCTGGTTATGAGGGGGGAGCTCCTATATAGCTGCAGCCAAGGTGGAAAGGACTCGCCCCTCCAGTCGAGACACCTAGCTGGATGTCAGGGGGAGCTCAAATACCGCAGCACCAAGGGTAGAAAAAACTGACCCCTATAGGCAGGAGACCCCTCCCACCAGGGTGCCTGGGGGAGCTCCAATACAGCTGCAGCCAGGGTAGAGGGAACTCGCCCATACAGGCGAAAGACTCCTCCCACCTTTGCTTTGGGTTGTGGTAAGCTTTTATGTGGCCTTAGCCAGGGTAGAGGGGACTTGCCCCTCCATGCAGGAGACCCCTCCCACCTGCGGTATCTATTATACTGCTGTAGCCAGGGAAGAGGGAACTTGTTGCTCCAGATTGGAGACCTCTCTCACCTGGGTATCAGGAGAGCTTGTATCCTGCCACAGCCATGGAAGAGAGGACTCGCCCCTCCAGGTGGGAGACCCCTTCTACCTGGGTGTCAGGGAAAGCTTGAATACTGCCACAGCCAGGGTAGAGGCTACGCGCCCCTCCAGTCAAGAGATCCCTCTAATCTGGTGTAGGGGGGAGGTCCTATAGTGCCTCAGCCAGAATAGAGGGGACTCTCCACTCCATGTGGGAGACCCCTCTCACCTGGGAGTCTAGTGGAGCTCATGCACAGCCACAGCCAGCGTAGAGGGGACTCACAACTGATGGTGGGAGACTCCTCTCACCTGGGTGTCAGGGGAAGCTTTTATACTACTGCATCCAGGGTAGAGTATACTTGCCCCTCCAGGCGGATGACCCCTTTCATGTGGGTGTCAGGTGGAGCTCTTATACCTCTGCAGCCAGGGTAGAGGGGACTCGCACCTCTGGCAGGGGAACCCTCCCACCTGGGTGTCATGGGAGCTCCTATACCACAGCAGCCATGCTAGAGGTGACTCGCCCCTCCTGGCAGAGGACCCATCCCATCTGGGAATCGGTGGGAACTTGTATACCAACTTAGCCACTGTAGAGGGTTCTAGCCCCTCCAGGCTGGAGACCCCTACCACCTGGGTGTTGAAGGGTGGGACTCCTATACTGCCACAGCTAGGGTAGCAGAGACTCGCCACTCCAGAGGAGACACCCCTCTTACCTGGGTGTTGGAAGAGCTTCTATTCCTCCGCAGCCAGTGTAGAGGGGACTAGACACTCCAGATGGAGGCCCTATGCACCTGGTTGTGGGGGACCTCGAATACTGCTACAACCAGGGTAGAGGGGAGTCACCCCTACAGGCAGGAGACCCCTCCCACCTGGGTGTTAAGGGAGCTCTTTCAGGGCACTAGCCAAAGTAAAGGGGACTCGCCCCTGCAGGCGGGAGACCCCTCCCACCTGCGTGTCTAGGGAGGTCATATAGGACACCAGCCAAAGTAGAGGGGACACGCCCCTCCAGGCAGGAGACCCCTCCCACCTGTGTGTCAGGGGGAAGTTGTATATTGCCTTGGCCAGTGTAGAGGGGAATTGCCTCTCCATGTGGGAGACACTTCCCACCTTGGTGTCTGAGGTAGCTTGAATACAGCCAAAACCAGGGTACAGGGGCCTTGTTGCTCCAGGCAGGAGACCCCTCCTACCTGGTTGTCCAGGGGAGCTCGAGTACCGCTGCAGTCAGGGAGACCCCTGGAGTGGCGAGTCCCCTTTTCTCATATACCTCCATAACCAGGGTAGAGGGAACTCACTCCTCCAGGCCAGAGACCCACCCACCTGGGTGTCTCCAGGGAGCTCCTTTACTTCCACAACCAGTGTAGAGGGAACTCATGACTCCAGCACATTGAGCAGAGGGCTCAAGGCCTAGTTTCAATGCTAGGTGTCAGGATCAAGGAGCAGGGCCCGGGTAGAGTCCAAAGTCCCAGGCAAGGGGCAAAACTATGTTTTCCCAAAGGGAGCTGACAGGGCAAAAGGCCCAGTTCCAGTCCCATAGACCTGGTGAGCATCCTGGGAAAGGAATCTTGAAAAGGGGCCCAGCAAGGACAGGGACAACAGGAGGGATGAAGGAAGGTACAGTGTGAAATGCCAGAAGAAGGCTATTTATGGGGTGCAGGCCACGACTCCAGAAAGGAGCCCAGGCTAGGGACCAACAGGAGGGCACGGACCAGAAAAGGGCAGGGAAGGGTGGGGCTGGGCATTTGGTGACAGTAGGGTTCTGAGGTTCAGGGAAGCCAAGGGGAGTAGGGTTCTGGTCCCAGCAAGGCCTGCAGTACAAGCCCAGGGAACCAGCAGGGCCCCCTGAGGCTGAAGTGAGGAGGCAGGCCAGGGAATGAAGAGCCAAGGGCCAGGGCTTGGACAGGGGCCTCAGAACAGTGGACAGACTTTGGAAGAATGGCAGGAAATCCAGCAGAGTGCAGGCAGGCTCCTGACCCAGGGAAACTGCAAGGTGTCAGGGTTCTGAGTGCAGGACTAAAGACCCAGAGAGAGCAAGGGTCCCAGGCAAGGGGCAAGTCTCAGTTTCTCATAATGCGCCCTGGTTCAGATGAGAATCCAGGGACAGCGAATTGGCAAAGGAGGCCTGGCAAGTGAAGGAGGGAAGGTGGCCAGGAGGAGGGTGATGGGAGGGCAAGGCAGGGGGTCTTGGTGGGTGAGTTGGTGGGCAAGATTCAGGACCCAAGTCAGGTGCCCAGGCAAAGGACCCACCTGACCGACCATGGATGAGTGACACAAGGATCAGGAGACCTGCAAATGCCAAGGAATATTTCAAGGGGAAGGGGAGGAAGGGCTGTGCAAGGACGAGGAGACACAGAAAAGCGCCATGGGCACCTAATGGAGCAAGCTGGCAGTCCTATGCAAGGGGTCCCCAGGTCACACACAACAGGAAGTTACTCCCTACTATGCCAATTGACATGACGAACACTGACAGGGGCCCATGTGAGTGCCAGGCCTGGGGACTGAGGCACAAAAGGTCAGAGTTAGGGAGGGCTGGAGTGGTTGGGGTAGGGGCACCATGCAAGGCCAGAGGGCAGGGGAGGGAATGGAGTGGATCTTTCAGGGCTGGGATTAAGCAAGTCACATGTCAACTGGCAGGCCTCAAGTTTCAGGCAGCAAAGGGGACTCAGTCAGGAGGCAGGATTGTATTTCCCATAGGGAGCCTTAAGGGCACAGAGGCCAGCCAATTTGGCTCCTCTGCCCAGGTGAATAGATACTCAGAGAGGGTCCTGGACCAAAGAACAGTCAAAAGAGGACCCTGTGAGGGGATACCTGGCATATGGAGATTGTGAGGGTGGTTGGTTGGCATCTTGGACTCATTCGAGGAGCCCAGCCTAGGGAGAAGCAGGGAAAGAAAAGGGTCCTGGCAGTGCAAGGATACAACAGCACCAGTGGAGTAGAGGGGAGGCACAGGAGGGGGTCTATAAAAAGGGACCTGAAACCAAGGGAAGGGAAAGGATCCTCCAGAAGGGTAGTCAGGGGCTCAAGTAAGGAGACATGCCCAGTAATGGAGAGCCAAGTGTTAGCACCTGCGGCAGGGTGAATGAAAACGGATACAGATGAGGAGGGGAACAACGAGAGAAATCTGAGCCAGTGGCACCGGGGAAGCAAGGCTGATGGCCCCGGTCAACTGCACGGTGTCAGAATTGGGTAGCAGGGAATGGGCTGAGTGAGGCCAAATGGCCAAGACAAGGGGCAGGGTGATATTTTCCCAATGGGAACCAATGTGGCCACAAGGCCAGGTCAAGTACCTGGTCTGGTGAGATTCCTGGAAAGGGGATCAGGAAAGTCGGCCTAGGAGAGACAGAAATGACAAGAAGGCCAAAGAAGGGCACAGCCTCAAGTGCTGCAGGACGGGTCTGGGTGCGGTAGGGGCCAGGACCCCAGCAAGGAGCTAAGACAAGGAACCTAGAGTAGGCCCCAGGACTGGGGAGAGCAGGGAAGGGCAGGGCCAGTAAGGCATGGCTGCACTAGGGTACTGCACTACAGGGAAGCCAAGGGAATTAGAGAAGCAGCCCCAGTGAAGTTCCCTCAGGCAAAGCTCAGAAAAGAAAGGAACAAGAAGGGTCACCAGAGACTCAAGCTAGGAGCTAGGCAAAGGAATGGAGTGCCAAGTTCCAGGGCTTGGGCAAGGGACTTAGGACAGTGGACAAGACATGGGAGGGAAGGCAAGGGATTCAGCAGGGGGCAGTCAGGCTCCAGGCTGACTGACACTAACCAGGTGTCAGTGTTCCTGGTGCAGGATCAAGCACCCAGAAAGAGTAAGTGGCCCAGATGGGGGGCAGGGCTCTGTTTCTCATAAGGCGCCCTGGCCCAGATGAGAATCTGTGGAACGGGACCTGGCAAAGGAGGCCTGGCAATGGAAGGGAGCCAGAAGGTAGGCTATGGGAGGGCACTTCTGGGGGTCACGGTGGGAGGAGAGCCAGGACCATAGTTAAGTGCTCAGACAAGGTACCTAACCCACCAACCGGAGATACATGAACACCAGGGGAATTCGTGAGGGGATGGGGAGGATGAGCTTCATGGGGAATAGTAGAGAGAGGGAAGCTCAAGGGGCACCTAGGGGAGACCTCTGGTGGGCCCAAGCAAGGGGCCCCCAGTTCAAACCTGGGTCTGGGTTAGGGAAGGCTAAGTTGGCCTAGAGGGAGGATGCAAGGCCAGATGGCGATGGAGAAAAAGGAGGGGATCTCTCAGGGCTGGGTTGGAGGAAGTAGCATATTAACTGCCAGGACACAAGTTTCAGGTGGTGAAGGGGATGTGGCTGAGGTCAGGGCAGTGTTTTCCATAGGGAATATTAAGGGAGCAGAGGCCAGCAAATTTCACTCCTCTACAACATGTGAGTAGATACTCAGAGAGGAAACTGGAAAAAAAAAGAGGGGCAAATGAGGGCACTGTGAGGGGATATGTGGTATATGCAGGTTGGAGTTGGGATTGGTGGGCATCCAGAACCCATTTGAGAAGCCCAGGCTAGAAAGAAGCATGGGTAGAAGAGGGTCTGGGCAGTGCCAGGATAGCACAATATGAGGGTGATCAGAGGGGAGGCAAAGGAGGGGGCCGACAAAAGGAACTTGAAACCAAGGTACAGGGAAAGGGTCCTCAAGAAGGATAGCCAGGGTCTTAAGCAAGGAGACAAGCCCAGTAATGGAGTGCCAAGTGCTAGCACCTGGGCTGTGTGGAATGAAAAGAGACATGGAGGGGGAGCAGTGGAAGGGGAGAAATTGGAGTGGGTGGGACAGGGGGAGAAGAGATCAAGGCCCAGTTCAACTGAAGGGTGTCAGGGGTCAGGAACAGGGCCTGGGCTGAGGGAGGCCTAAGGGCCCAGGCAAGGGGCAGGGCTACATTTTCTCAAAGTGAGCCCCCAGGGCCAAGAGGCCAAATCAATCACATGGCCCAGGTGAGCATCCTGGTAAGGGGATCAGGAGAGTGGGCATGGCAAAAACACAAAAAACAGGAGGGATGAAAGAGGGCACAGCCTGAAGGGCTGCAGGACGGGTGTCGGTGGGGTAGGGACCAGACTCCAGCAAGGGGAAGGGACCTAGAGGAGGGCCCAGGCCAGGGGAGAGCAGGCAACACTGGGCTGTGAAGGCAGGGCTGCACTAGGGGTCTGCAGTAGAGGAATGCCAAGGGGATCTTGGAAGTGGCCCCAGTGAGGGGCCCTCAGACAATGTCCAGAAAAGCAGTCAGCAAGAAGGGCCACCAGAGACTCAAGCAAGGAGCCAGGCCTCAGAATAGAGAGCCAAAGTCCAAGGCTGGGGTGAGTTGTTCATTACACTGGACAGGTCTGGGGAGAGAAGGCTGAGATCCAGTCGGTGGGAGCCAGGTTCGAGTGCCAGTGCCCCTGCCAGGTGTCATGGTTTCTGGTGCAGGACCAAGGGCCCAGGGAGGGCAACGGGCCCACATGAGAGGCAGGGCTCTGTTTCCCACAAGATGCCCTTGCACAGATGAGAATCAAGGACCAGGGACCAGGCCAATGGAGACTGGCAAGGGACAAGTCCAGGAGGACAGCAACTGCAAGGCATGACACAAGGTTGCAGTCTGTGCAGAGAGGTGCAAGAGGCAGTATTCCAGGTAAGGGACCAACCAACCAAAAGGAGAATTAGAAACCCAAGGTGCAGGAGGCCCACTCTTCATAGGAAAGCACTAAGGGGAGGAGAGGAAGGGGCGGTGGTAGGATGAGGAGAACGATGGCAGTGAAAAGGGTAAGGAGGGGAGGTCAATAAGGGGCCCAAGCAACAGGTCCCCAGGTCTGTCCTGACAAAAAGAAACCCCACGAGAAGCCACAGGACACAAGGAATGATCAGGGGCTCAGGTGCATGGCTTGTCCTGGAATAGGAGAGTGGAACGTCAGGGTTAGGAGGGATGTGTTGGGGTAGGAGCAGTATGCAAGGCTAGAGGGCAGGGGATTGAAGGGAGGGGATCCGGTAGGGCAAGGTCAGCACTAGGACTTCAGTGGGCAGAGACCAGCCAATTCCACTCCTATGCCCCAGATGTGTAGATGCTCAGAGAGAGATTCGGATCAAAGGAGTACCAAAGGAGGGCACTGTGAGGGGATACCTTGTGTCCAGAAATGGGGGGTCTGTGGGGAGCCAGGACCCATTCTTGGAGCCCAGCCTAGTGAGAAGCAGTGGGAGGGCAGAGTCAAGGCAATGACAGGATAGCACAGTATTGTTGTAGGTTCAAAGGAGGCAAGGCACCGAACATACCAGGGAATAGTTTTATTTGGCTGCAGCCAGGCTCAGAGGGCACAGTTTTGCTATAATCAAACAATCAGCTGACCTCAATTTCAGGCAGATTCAGAATTTTATACCCAGCATGTAAGGGGAGGGGCTCAGAAGTTCACAGTCTGTAGAAGTTCACATAAAAGCAGCTTTTTGTTTCACTGTTTTGGGCAAATGAACTCTTCAAGGACAACTCCTGAAAAGGGGAGAGCTTCTTTTCCCCATTTTTCTTCTCCCTGCCAGTTGATACCATGGAGCCCAGTTGGTAAAATATCTAAAATTGTAGACATCTCTGTGAAGCCCAACTCAAGGCCAGAGGCCTTGTGTGCCTAATTCTAAAAATGACTATAGAGGATATGTTTGTGAAAAACTAGTAAGGGGTGCCCAGCAACTGGAGTGCTGCTATCTTCTCAGCCAGTGGCCAACTAAAACAAGGCAACAGGAAAATACTGAGTTTATCTACATTGAACACTTTTGCAGAGCCTCTTTTGCTGACAGTCCTAAAATCAGCCATGGTGAAGATTTATTTAGAATCCCATGTAAGACTTTTCTGTGGAGAAATGGGGTGTCACTTAAATTCCCCCCTTTAACAATGCTTCCCATAAATTAATCCTTTAAATTTAATAGCATCATCACCATTATATTGGCTTAAGGCCTTATATAATGTCAAAAACTTAGTTGTTTTCATCTTTTCAAAAGCAGCTTCCATAGTGGACCCATTAGTTTTAATGCACAGTGGAGCCAAATATGGGAGCCATGAACAGGTTAACAGTAGAATACCTACTATAGCAGTTCAGCTTTTAAATCTACAAAGGGTTAACAACCATTTATTAAAAGCATGTTTGGGACCCAGAGTTTAATGTCCTTCCAGTTGTGCACTAGCACTTCTTAACTGTTTGTCTATTGTGATCCATTTGGATGCAAAAATCTGAGCTGTTAAACTGTCCACATATTTCTCTTTCCTCAGTCAGTAGGTAATCTAATGCCAAGTTGGTTTGATAGTTAACCACTTGCATCGGGTCTGTTTTGTAGCTAGGAGATCTAAGGTTGTGGCAGTCTGATTAATAATAATTTCTAGTAGATCTTGCAAGTGAATAATTCTGTTTAACAAGTAAATAGGAGTTCTATAACTTCAACTGATATATATATATATATATATATATATATATATATATATAATATTTATTTTTTAGTTATCGGCAGACACAACATCTTTGTTTGTATGTGGTGCTGAGGATCGAACCCGGGCCGCACGCATGCCAGGCGAGCGCACTACCACTTGAGCCACATCCCCAGCCCATCAACTGATATTTTGTGCCCAGGTAGCGGGACCATAAGTGGCAATGATCCTCTGGGGTGGACAGTTATCTTCACCCCAAGATTGATGACCTCCTAAATCAAGTTACTTCCTAATGGACCTGTTTTGTATTTCCCAACAGTCATCCATCCATTGCATTCCTCTGGCAGTACAGGTCCTAAATATATGTTTTACAACCTCTTGGTTATAGTGGATTGTCTTGACAAATGGTTCACATAATCTCCTTGGTTGGAATAGGAAGAGAACAGAACCTCTTAAGGTTATCAAAGGAAACCAAATTAAATAATAGACTAACATTTTGATTAGCATAGGTTAAACATCATAAATTAACAAAGCAAAACTAATAACACCCAACAAATCCTAGAAAAATTACATGAGCAAGATAAAATATATAAATGATTTTTTTTACTCAGTATTCAGTCAGTAGGAGCTACTGTTATCAAACCAGTAGCAAAAACCATAGAATTATGTATATATCTAGAAGAAAGGATTGGAAATGCATTATAGTATAAGAACTATTGTAGGGGTTGAAAGTGTTCATTAGCTCTGGTGGGAAGTTTATCTTTCATGGTGCATTGATCAGCCAGTCTCTCCCATGTGGCTGAAGCAGGACTATAGTCTCCTCAAGCTTTGGATGTGCATACACCAGTCAGCTTCCAGAGTGACTGGATCAGGGCTGCTGTCCTTATGACCCTCAAGCTTCTCTGGTGCTCTAATTTTGAGACAGTCAGCTTGAAGTGCATAGCAGCATCTGGAGTGAACACCCAGTCCGCAGCTGCAGGATTGATTCTTGTGTAGTCACTCAAGTGACCTATTTCTGCAAACTTGACTACTGTTGAGGTGGATAAAATAAGAGGGAAATGGCCCTTCCAAAGAAGTTTTGGTGTTTGTTATTCCATTCTTTGAACCAGAATCAATCTCCAAGCTTGAAGGAATGTGCAGCTTTGGTCAAACTGAGTGGCAAACTTTCTCTAACCCATTGGTTGAGAACCTGTAAAATTTTCCCTAAGACCTGTAGCTGTCGTCTCAAGGTGAATTCTCCTATCTCTCTCAAGTCTCCCAATGGTCCTAATAAGAGGGGTGCCTCATGTACATTATCTTATAAGAGAGAATCCAGTCCTCCTAATGGGCATGTATCTAATCCTCAAAAGTGTAGTAGGGAGAAGTTCATCACAATGTAACTAAGTCTCCTGAAACAGCTTACACAATTGAGACTTAAAGGCCTGTTCATCCTTTGAACTTTACCAGAACTCCATAGCCTATAGGCAGTATGCAACTTCCATCTGATGTTTAAACTCTTGGTCAGTAATCATATCACCTCTGCCCAAAAGCTGGCCCATTTTCTGAGCCAATACTGATTGGGATAAAATATATGGAATCATTTCCCAGAGAAGCATCCTGGTTATCTCCCTAGCCTTATCAGGGCAGGTGGGAAAGGCTTCCACTCAGTCAGAGTTGGAACACACAAAAATCAAAAGTTACTTATAGCCCCATGAGCGTGGTCCAGTGAAATCTTCAAATGGTGCTCCTAATATAGTTTGGATTTCTGGTGGGAGCTCTGGCCCCTGACAAGGATTGTTGTGAGCACAAAACTCACATTTTTTTCAGAATATCCAGGTAAAGTTTGTGAGCCAGTGGACATAGAAATGTTAACTCAGAACTGTCTCAAGTTCTGTATGTCCAACATGTTCTCCTGTGGAACTGTTTGATAAAGGCTGGGGCTAGTATCTCTGGTATGGCTATGCCAGCCATCAGAGTATCTCCATAATCTTCCTGGGATAAAATTTTCTTTTCTTTTTCAGTCTCAAACCATTTACGTTCATGTTGGGAGTATGTGGCTCCCATTCTGTTAAATAGTCAGCCAGACAGAAGGGCAGCCTTTAAACCTGGGACTGGATTTTATTGTGATTTCTTACAGACAGATAACCTGGACTCTCTCTTAGCTCTCCAGTTGCCCTGAGAAACCACGGAGTTTCCCTCTCGATAGACCTTGGCAATGAAGAATCACAACTTTCCTGGGAGCCCACAGTGTATCCAAAAGTTTAAGAATTTCTTGCGTATACATCATACCTTTTTTTCTCCTGAGTTAATGAGTCCCTGTTCCTTACATAAGCACCTATGAACATGAAGGGTAGCTAATGCATATTTTGGGTCTATGTAAACATTCACACAGACTCCTGAGGTAAACTGAGGTGCTTGAGTCAAAGCAATAAGTTTTGCTATTTGTCCTGAGATTCCCTGAAGCAGAGCTTCTGCCTCGATAGTGAGTTCTAGAGTGACCACTGCATATCCAGCAAAACATACCCTATCTGTTATAAAACTGCTTCCATCTGTGAAGTACTCCCCATCTGGGTCCCTGAGGGCTGGTCTGCCAAGTGTGATGTGTTGGAGAACATTTCATCCATGACTTCAATACAGTTGTGATCAGGTTGTCCAGGTCCAATGGGCAGCAAGGGTGCTGGGTTCAGAGTCTGGATGACTTCCACATGGATACATGGGTTTTCACCTAACATGCCCTGGTATTGACCATTAGTCAACCAATATTGTCCTTTGTACTCTAGCAATGTCAACACTGAATGAGGAACCTTGAAAACCAATTTTTGTCTCATAGCCAGTTTATCAGCTTCCAACACAGATCTTCTGTGTTGGAGATCTGTGGCTGCAAGGGCCCGTAATCAAGGTGGCCAGTCTTGGACTATAGAGCCCAGCTCTTTGGACAGATGTCCATGTCAAGACTTCTACAGCCATTCCCCACTGTTCCTAGACATACAGAAAGTAAAGTTTTGTGAGGTCAGGGAGCCCTAGTCCAGATGCACTGGGAGTGCTTGTTTATTGTCCTCAAAGGTCTTTTGCTTAGGTGGCCCACATATTAGAGGATCCCATTCTCCCTGCTTTGTGGCTTCACAGAGGGTTTTGCTATAACTGAAAGTTGGGGATCCATATATGGCTGAATCTGTTTGCCCCCTAAAAATTCTCTAGTCTGATGTCAGGTTGTAAGGAATGTAGTTGAGCAGATTTCCTGTTTCTTTTTTGACTCAGTGGCTACTGTCTGTTCTTTAATAAGTTAGTTGGTAACCAAAGTATTTGACCTTTTGCTTGATATATATGTGTTTTTAAGTCAGAGTCCAGTACTTTCCCAAGGATGGTGTTCTCAAGCCCCTGGGAGGAACTGTCATTTAGGGAAGGGGAGCATACATAGATCCTCTGGCATTTTAAGATGCAGGAATTGTTTTGTTTTCTCCAGGTGTAGGATCTTGGCTGCAGCGATTCTCTAACTCTCTAATCTAATGTAAATCTTAGCAGAGATTATATCCTATTACATCATTTGTATAAAGTCACCTATGTCGATCTCGGTGTTGTCCATCTGCCAAGGTTTGAGGGCAGGTTCCTGCAGGTCTTGGTGTGGCAGCCACATTGTACCCACATGTGATGATCTTTGTCTGCATGGCTTTCTCCTCTTGAGAGGTGAGAGCCTGCTCTAATTGTATATAGTAGTTGCTCTGCTTGTGTTTTGGCTAGCTATGTCTTGGTGCATGGGGCTCTGTGCCCCTTCCTGTTGGTGGGTCACAGCTTGAGGCTTAGAGCTAGGGTGGAAAGTCCTTTTAGTGTGTGCAACCTATGGCCCTCTATCGAGTATTAACATGAATATATTTCTGGTTCATTTTGGGTCTTGTAGCATCTGAGCCCTACTGAGACACTGGGTCCCTTAATACATCAGATGCAGTTTTGTGTGTCTATCGGACCCTTGCCATATTCATCAATCATCAACTTCCAAGCAGGTGGAAAGAAAATGAAAGGAGGGGTTTTGGGACAAAGGCTTGGGGAAAGAATTTATTCCTTCTCTGTTCAAGGCTTAGCATTTGAGCATGGCAGTGGGTTCTTGCCTGCCAGGGTCACTGGAGCCTTCTCTTTTTGTCTGGCCATGCTTTTTTTTTCCTTATAAATATTTGGACCTTTGGCTTTGCTCTAGTGAGACTCCAAATTTGAGTGACTTATGGGTTTGTGATGAGGGCAGCTGTAATGAGATCCATCCTCATCTTTATCTCTTTGGTCTGCCTGTCTTTGAGCCTCTGGGTCTCCATTGAGGAAAACTGTGGTGGCCATCTTTGTCAGCTCTCTGGCATACTTCTCAGTAAAGCCAGTTTGTAATTTTTGGCAAATATCACTCTGATCCTGTTCCATAAATGCTGCATTGGTCACCTGTTGATTGAGCCTCTGCATCTCTTCCCTGACAAACTTGCATGTGGCAGCTATGCTTGTCTGGTGCCCCTTCTCACCTGGGCACCTCTGGACAGGGAGTGGGTCAGCAGTGGCAGTGGCCTGGACACTAAGCTCTGAGTCAGTTGGGTACAACTCTTTTATTCATTACTGCCAGTTTCATAAGGCACAAGAGCCTTAGGCA
Organism: Marmota marmota marmota; assembly: GCF_001458135.2. Taxonomy (NCBI): domain Eukaryota; kingdom Metazoa; phylum Chordata; class Mammalia; order Rodentia; family Sciuridae; genus Marmota; species Marmota marmota. Next base: position 167,979 of record NW_026002914.1, on the reverse strand, counting down.
GACATGGGGTCCAGAGAAATGTTCAGTGTTATAAAAGGTGCAAGAGGGGAGATGCTGGTGCAGCAGGAGGCTTTTCTCAGCTCTGTTTGTCTGCAGATGTGCTCTGGATTAGGCTAGGTCTTTGGGATGGCTCTGATTCCTTCTAACTCTTGGGCACAGTTTCTTTCTTATTTGTTTTTCTCTTAAACTTCCTCTGAGGGCTTCTTGATATCTCTTTATTTTTAGCCCTTTTTCTTTGTTTGGGTCCCATCCTAGATCTGGATTATGGACTGCATCAGATCATTCATGGTCCAGGGTTTCTCCATGAAGGAAGATGCATGATTTTTACCACTTATGAGTGCAATGGTAGTGAAAGGGTGGCACCCAAAACTGTCTTGTCTCCCTCAGGTGTTTCCCTCTGATTAATATGGGCAGGTCCTTTAGTCCCTTGCAGGGGCACCTGGAGTGCTTTCATCTGGGTTGTTTCTCTGGTCTTGGACAATTCTCCCACCTTAATCTTGGGAGGTGAAAGCATCTTTGGTTCTAGGAAGCCTTTGGCTCTGAGGATGCCAAAGAGAAAGGAATAGCCAGTATTGGGGTCCATCATTTGTTGCTTTTGAGGAATATGGGGCTGAGGGGACAGTTTTCTATCCCAGTGCTGTGTCCCTTGAGACTGTGCCCTGCTTTGGCCCTCTTGTCATTGGTCTCTCCCAGGCCCACATTCCTGATCCCCTTCCCAGGAAGCTCATCAGGCCAGATACTTGACCTGGCCTCGTGGCCCTGTGGGTTTCCTTTGGGAAAATACTCCATCCTGTGCCTCCCCTCTGTTCCACTGGTGCTATGGTATGCTGGCAATTCCAGGCCACTTTGCTTTCCCTGCTTCTCCCTAGCCTGGGCTTTTCAAATGGGTCGAGGCTGACAACCAATCATCCCCACAACCTCCATACACCAGGTATCCCTGCACAGTGCCCTGTTTTGACCCTCCTTTGGTCCAGGTCCCTCTCTGAGGATCTACTCACCTGGGCAGAGGAACCATATTGGCTGGCCTCTGTGCCCTAAAGGCTCCCTATGGGAAATACAGCCCTGCCTCTTGTCTGAGTCCCCTTTGCTGCCTGAGACTTGAGGCATGGCCATTAACATGTGACTTGCTTCAACCCATCCATGAGAGATCTACTACCTTCCCTCCCCTGCCCTCTGGCCTTGCATGCTGCCCCTACCCCAACCCAGCCCTTGCTAACCCTGACATTTTGTGCTTCAGTTCCCAGTCCTGGTGCTCATATGAGGCCCGGACAGTGATCCTCATGTCATTTAGCATAGCATGGATTCTCTTCCTGTTGCGTCTGACCTGGGAGCCTCTTGCTTGTGACTGCCAGCATGCTCCATTTGGTGCCTGTTGCACTTTTCTCTGTTTCCTTGTCCTTGCACAGGCCTTCCTCCCCTTCCCCTTGCGTTTCCCCCTGGTTCTTGTAGGTCTCCTGCTTTTGGGGTCACTCATCCATGGTAGTTCAGGTGGGTCCTTTGCCTGGGCACCTGGCTTGGGTCCTGGATCTTGCCCCCACATGCACCTACCAAGACCCCCTGACATGCCCTCCCATTGCCCTCCTCCTGGCAGCCTTAACTTGCCAGTCCTCCTTTGCCAGGTCCCTGTCCCTGGATTCTCATCTGGGCCAGGGTGCCTTATGGAAAACAGAATCCTTCCCCTTGCCTATGTCCCTTGCTCTCTCTAGGCTTTTGGTACTGCACCTGAACCCTGACAACTGCCAGTCACCCTGGGCCAGGAGCCTGCCTTCCCCCTGCCAGATCCATTGCCATCCCTCCAAAGTCTTGTCCATTGTCCTGAGCCCCCTGCCCAAGCCCTGGCCTTTGGATCTCCATCCCCTGGCATGCCTCTTCACTTGAGCCTCTGGGGGGCCCTTCTTGCTTCATGCTTCCCTGGATTTAGACTGTGGGCCTCATTGGTACCAGTATCCTACACCTCTTGGCTTCCCTGAACCTCAGAACCCTGCTGTCACCTGCCTGTCCAGCCTTGCACGTCCCTGCCCTTTCCTGGCCTGGGCCCTCCTGTTGGTCCCTAGCCTGGGCTCCTTTCTGGAGTCCTGACCTATACCCCATCAACATCCTTCCTGTGGTCTTTCACACTGTACCCACCCTCATCCCTTCTGTTGTCCCTGTCTCTGCTGGGCCCCTTTTCAAGATCCCTTTCCCAGGGTGCTCACAAGGTCTAGGGGACTGGAACTGGGTGTTTGGCCATGTGGGTTCACTTTGGGAAAACGTAGCTGTGCCCCTTACCTGGGACTTTGAACTCTCTGCCCAGGCCCTGCTCCTTGAACCTGACACAAAGCAGTGAACCTGGGTCTTGAGCCCTCCTTCGTTGTACCACCCACAACTGTTGCTCCCTTTTCTCCCCTTCCCAGCCCTGTCTGTTTCCATAGTACCCAAGACTGGGTCCAGGCACTTGGTTCCCAATTCTTAGGTCTGGGTCCTTGCTGGAGACCCTGATCGCACTTCTTGAGGACCCTTTCCCTGATCCTAGATTCTAGGCCCCTTGCTTGGCCCCATCCTGTTCCTCCGATCTGTTCCCCTGGTACTGTGGTATTTCATCCTTTCCAGGACCCTGCCCTCCCCCTGTTTCTCCCTAGCTTTTTCTCCTCCAATGTTTGCTGGCTCCCCATGGACAAACCCCCAATCTTTGACCAAAGGTATCCCTCATATTGCCCTCCTTTGGTCCTGGCAGAGGAGTGAAATTGGCTGGTCTCTGGGCCCTGAAGGATCCCTATGGGCAACACAGTCCTGCCTCTAGCCTTGGCCCCCTTTGCCGTCCAAACTTGACAACTGGCATTGGACTTGGGCCTAGTGATAACCTTACCCTGGGTGATCCCCTCCCTTCCCTCTCCTGCCCTCTGGCCTTGCATGCTGCTCCTAAGCCAACCCAGCTCTTTTTCACCCTGAACATTTGCCCTACAGTCCCATAGCCTGGCTGCCAGCCTGAGCTCCTTACTGCATTATGTGGATTGGGTTGCATTTTGTGGTGTCTCTTCCTGTCGTGTCTGACCAGGGTGCCCCTTAGTTTAGCCCCCAAGCTCGTTCTCCTCTGTGCCCTTTTCACAGCCTTCTCTCTCCTCTCCTAGCACTGATACTACCTTTCCTTCCCCTAGTGCTCTTTCCTGAAGCAGATTCTTCCTGCTCATTGGGTCCTTAATACCTTTTGGTGGGGATGGTCCCTTACTTGGGCTCCTTGATTTGGGTCCTGACACTTACCCCTCTCTGAACCCACTGCCACCCCACACTGTGCTCTCACATGGCACTCCTCCTGGCCCCTGTCCCATGCCAGGCCCTTTGGCCTAGTCCATGGCCCTCGATCCTCATCTGGGTCAGGGTGCCTTATAGGAAACAGAACCTTGACCCTAGACTGGACTACTTGCTCTCCCTAAGCTCTTGGGACAGCACCATGAAACCTGACACCTGGCAGTGACATTGGGCATTGAGCATGCCTCCACCCTGTTGGAACCCCTTTCTTCCCTCCCCAGCCCTGTCCACTATTCTGAGACCCCTGCCACCATGCTAGCCCTTGGATCTCCATTCCCTGGACTGGCTCCTCTCTTGAGCCTCTGGGGGTCCTTCTTGCTCTGTGCTGCACTGGGTTTGAAATGTGGGCCACTCTGGGACCTCTTCCCTACTCCCTTTGTATTCCTTGCATCTCAGAACCCTAGTGCAGCACCTGCCTGCTGGACACCACCCTTGCTCTCCCCTAGCCTGGGCTCTCCTCTAGATCTCTAGCCTGGGCTCCTTTCTGCAGTCCTGACCTGCATCCCACAAACCACTCTTCTTCCAGCACTTCATGCTCTGCCCTCCTTTGGCCTTCTTGTTGTCCTTGTCCCTACTGGGCTTTTTTTCCAGAACCCTTTCCCAGGATGCTCATCACAGCCAAAGAATGGAACTGGGATATTTGCTCATGCAGTCTTCCTTTGGTAAAATGCAGCAATGCCCCTTGCCTGGGGGCTTTGTCCTCCTTCTTCCTGGGTCCTGCTCCTCAATCCTGACACCGTGCAGTGAATCTGGGCCATGAGTCCTCCTCTCCCTGCACCACCCATTCCCCTAACTTCCCTTTCTTTCCATATACCACCACAGCCAGGGTAGAGGGGATTCACACCTTCAATCCCCTCTACCCTGGCTAACTTGGAATCCAAGCTCTCTGACACACCCAGGTGGGAGGGGTCTCCTTCCTGGAGGGGCGAGTCCTCTCTACCCTGGCTAGAGCTGTATATCAGACCCCCAACCAGACATCTACTTGAGAGGGGTCTTCTGCCTGGAGGGGCGATTCCCCTCTACCCTGGCCGCTGTGGTATAAGAGCTCTCCCAGACACCCCGCAGGGAAGGTTCTCATGCCTGGAGGGTCCAATCTTCTCTACCCTAGCTAAGGTTGTATACAAGCTCCCTGCAACACCCAGGTGGGTAGGGTTTTCTGACTGGAGGGGCGAGTACCCACTACCCTGGTTGCAATGGTATAAGAGCTCCCCCACCCTGCCACCCAGGTGGAAGGGGTCTCCAGCCTGGAGGGGTGAGTTCCCTCTATCCTGGCTGTGGGGGTGCACTAGCCCCCTCCAAGACTCAGGTGGGAGGCATCTCCAGCTTGGAGGGGCAAGTCACTGTATCCTGGCTACAACTGTATAAGAGCTCCCTTTATCAATCAGGTGGGATGGATTTCCTGCCTCAGTGGCATATACCCTATACCCTGGCTTCGACAGTATAGGAGCTCCCCCCAACACCCTGGTGGGAAGGGTTTCCCGCCTGGAGTGCCAAGTTCACTCTCCCCTAGCTAAGGTGGTATAAAAGCTCCCCACAACATCCAGGTGGGAGGGGTTTCCTTTCTGGAGGGGTGAGTCCCCATTACCCTGGCAGTAATTGTATAAGTGCTCCCCCCCACACTCAGTTAGGTGGGGTATCCCACCTGGAGTGGCGAGTCCCCTTTTCCCTGCCTCTGTGGTATATGAGCTCCCCTTACAACCAGGGTTTAGGAGTCTCTCGCTTAGTGGGGCGAGTCCCCTCTTTCCTGGCTGCAGCTGTTTAACAGATCCCCCCCATAGCAAGATGGGAGGGGTTTCCTGCCTGGAAGAGCTAGTACCCTCCACCTTGGCTAATGCAGTATACAAACTCCCGGACACCCAGGAGGAAGGGGTCTCCCGCCTGGAAGGGCGAGTTCACTCTTTCTTGGCTTCAGCAGTGTAAGAGCTCCCCCAAACATCCAGGTGGGAGGGGTCTCCCGCCTGAAGGGGCAAGTCAGCTCTACCCTGGCTGCTGTGGTATACAAGCCCCCCCCCCATACTCAAGTGGGAGGGGTCTCTTGCCTGGAGGGGCAAGTCCACTTTAACCTACCTGCAGTGGTATATGAGCTCCCATGACACCCAGTTGGGAGGGGTGTCCCACTTAGAGAGGCGAGTCCCCTCTATCCTGAATTCAGGGGTATATGAGCTACCACCAGACCCCCAAGTTGGAGGGGTCTCCCTCATGGAGGACCTAGTCCCTTTAACCCTGGCTTGGGTGGGATACAAGCACCCCAACCCTACACCTAGGTGGGAGACATCTCCCGCTTGGAGGGGTGAATCTACTCTACCCTTGCTGTGGCGGTAAAGGAGCTGCCCTGACACTCCAGTGGGAGGGGTGTCCAGGCTGGAGGGGAGAGTCCCTTCTACCCTGGTTGCTGCTGTGTACATGCTCTCCCAGACACCCAGGTGGGAGGGGACTTTTGCCTGTAGCAGCAAGTCACCTATACCCTGGCTAAGGCGGTATGCAAGCACCCTCCCCCACCTACACTCAGGTGAGAAGGGTCTCCCACTCAAGTCGCAAGTCTCCTATTCGGTGGCTGGTGTTCTATAAGATCTCCAGGAACATCCAGGTTGGAGGACTCTCCTAATTAAAGAGGCGAACACCTTTACACTGGCTGTGTCAGTATAGGAGCTCTCCCCAACACTAAGGTAGGAGGGGTTTCCCTCCTGTAGGGGCGAGTCACCTGTACTCTAACTGCAGAGTTATTCCAGCTCCCCCCAACATCCAGGTGGGATGGGTCACCTGAGCGGAGGGGCGAATCCCCTCTACCTTGGTTGCGGAGGTGTAGGAGCACTGAAGGACACCCAGGTGGGAGGGGTCTCCTATTTGTAGGGGCGAGTCCCCACTCTCCTGGCTGTAGTGGCATATGAGCCCCCCTGACACCCAGGTGGGAGGGGTTACCCACATGGAGAAAAGAGTCCCCTCTACTTTGGCTGGTGCCTTATAAGAGTTCCCAGGACAACCAGGTGGGAGGGGTCTCCCGCATCCAGGGGTGAGTCCCCTCTACACTGGCTGTGGCGGTATACGAGCTGCCCACCCCATACCCAGATGAGAGGGGTCTCCTCTTGAAGGGGTGAGTCCCCTCTATCCTGGCTACAGCAGGATATGAACTCCCTCTGACACCCACGTGAAAGTTTTCTCCAGTTTTGAGGAGCCAGTCCCAGCAACACGGCTGCAGTTTTATACTATCCCCCACACAGAAACACCCAGGTAGAAGGGGTCTCCCGCCTGGAAGGGTGAGTCCCCTACATCCTGGCAAAGGCATAATACAAGCTCGCCCTGACACCAATATGGGAGGGGTCTCTCACCTGGAGGAGCAAGTACGCTCTACCCTGGCCACAGAGGTATAAGAGCTCCCCCTGACACCCTGGTGGGAAGGTTCTCCCACCTGGAACGGCGAGTCTCCTCTATCATGGTTGCGATGGTAATCAAGCTCCCCTGACACCAAGGTGAGAGGGGTTTTCACCTGGTGCGGGGAGTGTGCTCTACCCTGGCTGCAGTGGCATAGGAGCGCCCCCTGGCACCCAGGTGGAAGGGGTCTCCCATCTGGAGGGACGAGTCTCCTCTACCCTGGCTTCCGTGGTAATTGAGCTCCCCAACACCCAGGTGAGAGGGGTCTCCTGCCTGGAGGGGAGAGTCCCCTCTACCCTTGTTGCAGCAGAATACATGCTCCCCCAGACACCAATATGAGAGGGTCCCCAGACTAGAGGGGTGAGTCCCTTCTAACCTGGCTAAGGTAGTACACAGGCTCCCCATAACACTCAAGTGGGAGGGGGTCTCTTGCATGGAGAGGGGAGTCCCCACTATCCTGGCTGCAGCGGTATATGAGCACCCACACACACCCATGTGCAGAGGTGTCCCCACTGGAGGGCAAGTCCCCTCTACCCTAGCTATGGGGGTGTAGGAGCCCCCTTGGACACCGAAGTTGGAGGGGTCTCCCGCCCAGAAAGTTGAGTCCCCTCTACCCTGCCTGCTGCGCTATATGAGCTCCCCCTGACACCTGGTTGTATGGGGCTCCTGCCTGGTGAGGCAAGTACCCTCTATCCTAGTTTTGGTGGTATTAGAGCTCGCCCTGACAATCAAGTGGGAGGCATCAGCCACCTGGAGGGGCAATTCCCCTCTACCCTGGCTAAGGTTCAATATAAGCTCCCCACAACACCCAGGTGTGAAACGGTCCTGCCTGGAAGGGCGAGTCTTCACTACCTTGGCTGTGGTGGTATAGGTGCTCCACCCACACCCAGGTTAGAGGGGTCTCTTGGCTAAAGGGGCGATTCCCCTCTACCCTGGTTGCAGCAGTATTCTAGTTTCCCCTGACACCCAGGCAGGAGGGGTCTCCCGCCTAGAAGGATGAGTCCCCTCTAATTTGGCTAGTGCCCTATAAGGGCTACCTGGACACCCAGGTGGGAGGAGTCTTCCTCCTGCAGGGGCGAACACTTCTACCCAGGTTGTGGCAGAATAGGAGCTTTCCCAGACACCCTGGTGGGAGGGGTCTCCCGCCTATAGGGGCGAGTTTCCTCTACCCTGGCTGGAGGGGTATTCAAGCTCCCCTTGTCAACCAGGTGGAAGGGATCTCCCGACTGGTGAGGGGCAAGTCCCCTCTCCCTTGGCTGCAGCAGTATATGAGCTCCACCAACAACCAAGTGGGTGTTAGGAGTCCCCTCTACACTGGCTGCGGCGGTATACAAGCTCCCTCAGACACCCATGTAAGAGGGGTCTCCCACATGGTTGGGCAAGCCCCTTCTACCCTGGCTAAGGCAGTATGCAAGCTCCCCTGGAAACCCATGTTGGAGGGGTCTCCCGCCTGGAAGGGCGAGCCCCTCTACTTTGTCTGGTGCCCTAAGTTCCCTGGACACCCAGGTGAGAGGGGTCCCCACCTGCATAGGTGAAACCCTCTTCCCTGACTGTGATGGTATATGAGCTCCCAGGCAACACCCTGGTGAGAGGGATCTCTCTGGCTGCAGCGGTATTCCAGGTGGCCCGGACAACCAGGTGGGAGGGGCCTCTCGCCTGGAGCAACAAGTTCCCTATACCCTGGCTTCAGCGGTACATAAGCTACCCCAGACACCCAGGTGGGAAGTGTCTCCCTCATGAAGGGGCAATTCCCCTCTACCCTGGCTAAGGCTATATACAACTTCCCCCTGACACATAGGTGGGAGGGGTCACCCGCCTGGAGGGGTGTGTCCCCTCTACTTTGGCTGGTGTCCTATAAGAGGTCCCAGGACGCCCAGGTGGGAGGGGTCTCCCGCCTGCAGGGGCAAACTCCTCTACCCTAGCTGTGGCAGTATAGGAGTTCCTCCCGAAACTCTGGTGAAAGGGTTCTCCCACCTGTAGGGGTGAGTCCCCTCTACTCTGGCTGCAGCAGTATTTGAGCTCCCCCCACAACCAGGTGGGAAAGGTCTACAACTGGATGGGAGAGTCCTCTCTACCCTGGTTATGGAGGTATGCAAGCTCCCTCAACACCCAGGTAAGAGGGGTGTTCCCCCTGGCGTGGCGAGTCCCTGCTAACCTAACTGTGGCAGTATATGAGTCCCACCGCCCAACATGCAGGTGGGAGGGGTCTCCTGCCTGGAAGTACAAGTCCCCTCTACCCTGGTTGTGGAGGTACAGGAGCTGTCCCAAAACACAGGTGGGAGGGGTCTCTCAACTGGAGGGGCGAGTTGCCTCTACCCTGGCTGCTGGGGTATATGTGCTCCACCTGACACCTAGGTGGGAGGGGACTTCCGCCTGGGGGAGGAGGTGATTCCATTGTACACTGGATGCAGTGGTATACCAGCTCCACCTGACACCCAGGTGGGAGGGGTCTTCCGCCTAAGGGGTGACTCCCCTCTACCCTGGCTGAGGGGGTGTACCAGCTCTCCCAGGCACCCAGGTGGAAGGGGTCTCCTGCTTGGAGGGGCGAGTCCCCTCAGGCTGCTCTGTTATACAAGCTCCCCCACCCACCCAGAGGGGAGGATTCTCCCGCCTGAAGGGCAAGTCCCCTTGATGCTGGCTGCACTGATATACTAGCTTTCCCTGACACCCAAGTTGGATGGGTCTCTCGCTTGGAGAGGGGAGTCACTTCTACCCTGGCTGCAGTGGTATAGGAGCTCCGCCCTACAACCAGGTGGGAAAGGTCTCACGCCTGGAGGGGCGAGTCTTCTCTACCCTGGCTAAGGTGCTATACAAGCGCCCCCCTACACACAGGTGGGAGTGGTCTTCCGCATGGCCAGGCGAGTCCCCTCTACCCTGGCCAAGGTGGTATACAAACTCCCGAAGAAACCCAGGTGGGATGAGTCTCCTGCCTGAAGCAGTAAGTCCCCAGTAACCTGGCTGCAGAGGTAAACGTGCTCCACCTCCCACACCCATATGAAAGGTGTCTCCCAACTGGAGTTGCTAGTCCCCTCTATCTTGACTGCAGGTGTATAAGATCCGCCTCTGACACCCAGGTGGGAGGGACCTCTTGCCAGGAGCGGCAAGTCCCCCTCTACCCTGGCTGCTGCAGTTTAGGAGTTCCCATGACAAGCAGGTTTGAGGAGTCTCCTGCCTGGTGGGTAGTGTCCCCTCTACACTGCTTGCAGTTGTATAGGAGCTCCCTTGGAAACCCAGGTAGAAGGGGTCTCATGCCTGGAGGGCTGATTCCCCTCTACCCTGGCTGCAGCAGCATAAGAGCTCCCCCTGAAACCCAGGTGGGAGGGGTCTCCTGCCTGGAGAGGCAAGTTTCCTTTACCCTGTCTGTGGCAGTATAGGAGATCCTGCTGACACACAGGTGGGAAGGGTCTCCTGACTGGAGCAGAGAGTCCCCTCTACCCTGGATTTGGAGGTATACTAGCTCCCTCAGAACCGAGGTGATAGGGGTCTCCCACATGAATCAGTGGGTCCGCTCTATCCTGTCTGTGGTGGTATATGAGTTCCCCCTGACACCTTGGTGGAAGGGGTTCTTCGCCAAGAGGTGCAAGTACATTCTACCGTGGCTTTGGTGGTATATGAGCTCCCTAAGACACCCAGGTTGGAGGGGTCTCCCGCCTGAAAGGGCTAGTCCCCTCTACCTTGGCTGCAGTGGTATAGGAGATCCCCCCTACACCTAGGTGGGAGGGGCCTCACGCCTGTAGGGGCAAGTATTCTCTACTCTAAGACGCTATACAAGCGCCACACACACACACACACACACACAGGTGGGAGTGGTCTTCTACATGGACAGGCGAGTCCCCAGTACCCTGGCTAAGGTGGTATACAAGCTCCCCAAGAAACCCAGGTGGGAGGGTTCTTTTGCCTCCAGGGGCCAGTCCCCACTACCCTGGCTGCAGAGGTATATGAGCTCCTCCCCCACTCAAGTGTGAAGGTCTCCCACCTGAAGGGGGGAGTCCCCTCAACCTTGGCGGCAGGGGTATATTCCTCTTCCTTCCCCCAGGAGGGAGGGATCTCCCGCATGGATGGGGTAAGTGGCTGCTACCCACGCTGTAGCTCTATATGAATACCCTCTCGCCAGACACCCATGTGGGAGGGGTCCTTGGCCTGGAGGGGTCAGTCCCCTCTACCCTGCTGAGGAGGTGTAGGAGTTACCCCCATTCCCAAGTGGGAGGTGTCTCCATCCTGGAGGAGTGTGTTGCCTCTACCCTGGCTGCTGTGGTATGTGAGCTGCACCTGACACCCAAGATGGAGGGTTCTTTCACTCAGAGGGTTGAGTAACCTCTAACCTGGCTGCTGAGGTATACAGTTCCCCCAGACACCCAGGTGGGAGTGCTCTCCCGGGTAAAGGGGCAACTCCCCTCTATACTGGCTGCTGTGGTACAGGAGCTCCCCTGACCCTGAGGTGGGAGGAGTCTCCCGCTTGGAGGGGAGAGTCCCTTATACCCTTCCTGCAATGATATAGGAGCTCACAGGACATCCAGGTGGAAGGGTTCTCCCGCCTGAAGGGGAGAGTCCACTCTACGCTGGCTTCGGTGGTGTATGATCTCCCATAGACACCCAAATGTGATGGGCCCCCCACCTGGAGGGGAAAGTTCTGTCTATCCTGGCTGTAGCAGCATATGAGCTCCCCAACACCCAGGTGGGAGGGGTAATACAACTGGAGGGGCAATTCCCCTCTTCCCTGTCTGCCGTATATATGAGCTGCCCCTGACACCCAGGTGGGATGGATCACTGGCCTAGAGGGGCGAGTCCCCTCTATCTGGGTTGCTGCTGTATAGGAGCTCCCCTGACACCCAGATGGGAGGGGTCACAGGCCTAGAGGGGCGAGTCCCCACTACCATGGCTGTAGTGGTATACTAACTGCTCTCCCCAACCCAGATGGGAGGGGTCTCCCACCTGAAGGGGCGAGTACACTCTACCCTGGCTGCAGTGGTATACTAGCTTTCCTTGACACCAAAGTGGGAGGGTTCTTCTGCCTTGAGAGCCAAGTCCCCTCTACCCTGGATGGGGCAGTATACAACCTCCCCCTCACACCCTAGTGGGAGGGGTTCTCGCCTGGTGCTGCAAGTACCCTCTACCCTGGCTGCAGTAGTATATGAGCTCCCCTTGATACCCAAGTGGAAGAGGTCTCCCGTCTGGAGGGATAAGTGACCTCTACCTTGGCTAAGGTGGTATACAAGCTCCCTGAGACACTCAGGTGGAAGGGATTTCCCACCTGCAGGGGCGAGTCCCCTCAAACCTTGCTGCTGCAGTATAGGAGCTCTTCTGACACCAGGTGAGAGGAGTCTCCCATCTGGAGGGTAGAGTCCCCTGGACACTGCCTGTGGAGGTATAGGAGCTCCCACTGACTTCCAGGTAGGGGGGTTTCATGCCTCCAGGGGTAAGTCCCCTCCACCCTGGCTCTGGAGATATAGGAGCTCCCCCTCAAACCCAGGGGGGAGGAGTCTCTTGCCATGAGGGGCAAGTCCCCTCTACAATGGTTTTGGCAAGATAAGAGATTCCCTTGACAACCAGGTGAAGGGGGTCTCCTGCCTGGAGGGGTGAGTCCCTGCTACCCTGGCTAAGGTGGAATACAAGCTCTCTGAGACACCCAGGTGGAAGAGGTCTCCCGCTTGGAAGGGCGAGTCCTCCATACCCTGGCTGCTGCAGTATAGGAAGCCTCCTGACTCCCAGTTGGGAGGATACTCCCAACTGGAATGTAGAGTCCCCAGGAGCCTGCTTGTGGTGGTATAGGAGCTCCCACTGACACCCAGTTTTTAGGTGTCTTCGACTGGAGGGGCAAGTCCCCTGCACCCTGGCTTTGGAGACATAGGAGCCCCCCCCCCACATCCAAGAGGGAAGGGTCTCTTGCCATCTACAATGGTTGCAGCATGATAAGAGCTCCCCCTGACAACCAGATGAAAGGGGTCTCTTTCCTAGAGAAGTGAGTCTCTGCTACTCTGGCTGCAGCTGTATACCTGCCCTGCTCCAACACCCAGGTGGGAGGGGTCTCACACTTGGAGGGGCAAGTCTCCTCTACCCTGGCTAAGGCGGAATTCAAGCTTGCCATAGAATCAAGATGGGAGGGGTCTCTCGCCTGGAAGGGCGAGTTCCCTCTCCCCTGGCTGCTGCTATATAGGAATTCCCAGAGACACTCAGGTGGAAGGAGTCTCCTCTCTGGAGGTGCATGTCCCTTCTACCCTGGTTATAGTGGTGTAGGAGCTCCCCCTACTCCCAGGTGGGAGGGGTTCTGTGACAAGGAGGGGTGATTCCCCTCTCCCCTGGCTACAGTGGTATACGAGCTGCCCCCCACCATACCCACGTGTGAGGGGTCTCCAATATGGAGGGGTGAGTTCCCTCTACTCTGGCTGCTACAGTATATGAACTCCCCTTGACACCCTGGTGGGAGGGGTCTCCCACCTGGAGGGGCAAGAACCCTCTACCCTGGCTAAGGTGATAAACAAGCTCCTGGTGACACCCAGTTGGGAGGAGTCTCCTTGCTGGAGGGGCGAGTACCCACTACCCTGGATACAGAGGTATATGAGCTCCCCCACCCACACCCAGGTGTTCGGGTTCTTCCGCCTGGAGAGTCAAGTTTCCCCTAACCTTCTTTTGGCAGTATAGGAGCTCCCCTGGACACCCAGGTGGAAGGGGTCTCTACCCTGGAGGGGTATGTCCTCTCTACCCTGGCTATGGTGGTATAATATCGCCCCCTGACACCCAGGTGGGATGTGTATCCTGCCTGGAGGGGCAAATCCCCTCTACCCTGGCTGTGGCAGTATAAGGGTTCCCCCTGACACCTATGTAGGAAGAGTCTCCCGCCTAGAGCAGCGAGTCACCTCTACCCTAGCTGTGGAGGTATACAAGCTTCCTCAGACACCCAGGTGGGAGGGGTCTCCCACCTGGAATGGCAAGTCCCCTAGACCCTGGCTTTGATGGTATACAAAGCTCACCCCAGTAGCCAAGTGGGAGGGTTCTCCCACCTGGAGGGGCGAGTCCCCTCTACTTTGGCTGGTGCCATATAAGAGCTCCAAGGACACCCACGTGGGAGGCATCTCCTGACTGGAGGGGTGAATCCCCTCTACCCTGGTTGCAAGGGTATATGAGCTCCCTTCGACACCCAGTTGGGAGGGGTCTTCACCTGGAGAGGCGAGTCACCTCCATCCTGGCTCTGGTGGTATACAAGATCTCCCAGACACCTAAGTTGGAGGGGTCTCCTACCTGGTGGCATGAGTACCCTCTACCTTGGTTGGAGCGGTGCACTATCTCATCTGATATCAATTTGGGAGGCGTCTCCTGCCTGGAGGGGCGAGTCCCCTCTACCCTGTCTGCAAATGTATAGGAGTTCCCCCAGACACCCAGGAGGGAGGGGTCTCCTGTCCTGATTAGAGATTCCCCTCCTCCCTGCATATGGAGGTATGTGAATTATCTCAGACATCCAGGTGAAAGGGGTCTCCCGCCTGGAGGGGCGAGTCCCTGTTACATTGGCTGCAGCTTCATAGGAGCCCCCTGTACAAACCATTGTGGGAGGGGTCTCTCACCTGGAGGGGCGAGTCCCTGCAACCCTGGCTGTGGCAGTATAGGAGGTCTCCTAACTCCATGGTGGGAGGTTTCTTCACCTGGAGAAGCGATAGACACCCAGGTGGGTGGGGTCTCCTGCCTGGTGGCATGAGTACACTCTACCCTGGTTGGGGCAGTGTACTAGCTCTTCCAACAAACAGTTGGGAAGTGTCTATTGCCTGCAGGGTAGAATCTACTCTACCCTTCCTGCTGAGGTATAGGAGTTCCCACAGACAACCAGGAGGGAGGGGTCTCCCACCTGGAGTAGCAAGTCCCCTCCACCCTGCATGTGGAGGTATAGGAATTCCCTAAGACATCCATGTGAAAGGGGTCTCCACCACCTTGAGGGGCGAGTCACTCTTTCCCTGGCTGCAGCTGTATAGGAGCTCCCCCCTACAAAACCAGGGGGGAGGACTCTCTTGCCTGGAGGGCCAATTCCACTCTACATGAGCAGAGGTAGAATTCAAGCTAGCCTGGACACCAAGGTGGAGGGTTCTTTCGCCTGGAGGAGCCAATCTGGTATACCCATGCTACAGAGGTATAAGAGCTCCACAGACAGCCATGTCCCTTTTCATTCACCCATGTCCAGGTGCTAGTGCTTGGCTCTCCATTACTGGGCTCAGCTCCTTGCTTGAGCCCCTGGCCACCCTTCTTGAGGACTCTGTCCATGTCCCTTGGTTTCAGGCCCTTTTTACCCGCCCCCTCCTGTGACTCCCCTCTGTTACCCTTATGCTGAGGTATCCTGGCACTGCCCTGACCCTCTGCTCCCCCCACTTCTTTCTAACCTGGGCTGCTCAAATGAGTCCTGGCTGCCCACTGACCCCACCCCAAACTCTGCACCACAGGTATCACCTCATAGTTCCCTCTTTTGCCCCTCCTATGGTCCAAGTCCCTCTCTGAGAATCTTCTCACCTGGGGCAGAGGAGCAAAATTGGCTGGCCTCTGCATCCTGAATTCTCCCAGTGGGAAACAGCCCTGCCACTTGCCTATGTCCCCTTCACTGCGTGAACCTTGATGACTGGCAGTAAACATGTGACTTGCTCTGAACCAGCCCTGAGAAATCCTCTCCCTTCTCTCCAGCGCCCCCTCGCCTTGCATGCTGCCCCAACCCCAACTCAGACTTCCCTAACCTAGGTCTGTTGTGCTCCAGTCCCAGGGCCTGGTTTCTGGCCTGAACCCCTGATCCCTTTCTTCATGTCCTTTACCGTAGCATGGAGTCGCTTTGTGTTGGGTCTGATCTGGGAGCCTCTTGTTTGTGCCCCCCAGCGGGTGCCTCCAGGTGCCCCTTGTGCTTTTCTGTCTTCTTGTCCTCATGCAAACCCTTCCTCACCTTCCTCTCATGAATTCCTCTGGCATTTGTGTTTCCTTCTCTTTGGGTATCTCATCCAAGAACAGTCAGGTGGGTCCCTTTCCTAGGCTGCTTGCTTGGGTCCGGGGTCTCACCCCTCTGAGAATCCAACAGAACCCCCCACTATGCCCTGCCATCACCCTCCTCCTGTCCCCCTTCCCTTTCCAGGCCTCCTTTGCCAGGTCCCTGGCCCTGGATTCTAATCTGGGCCAGGGCGCTTTATGGGAAACAGAGCCCTGCCTCTTGCCTGGGCCCCTTGTTCTTTCTGGGTGTTTGGTCCTGCACCCAAAACCCTAACACCTGGTAGTGACCCTGGGCCTGTACCTTCCTGCCCCTGTTGGATTCCCTCCCTTCCCACAGAAGTCTCACTGTCCTTAGCTCCCTGCTCCAGCCCCAGCCCTTGCCTCTCCATTCCCTGTCCTGGCTTCCTGCTTGAGCCTCTGCTGGCCCTTCTTGCCCAGAGTATGACTGTGTGCCCATTTCGTGGGCTGCTTCCCTGCTCCCCCTGGTCTTCCTGCACTGAAATCCACTAGTGCCACCTGCCTGCACATCCCTAACCTTCTCTGTTCTCCTCTGGCATGGGCTCTACTCTAGGTCCATAACCTGGGCTCCTTATTGGGGTCCAGACCATACACCACCAGCACCAATCCTCTGGCCCTTCCCACTGTGCCCTTCTTTGGCCCTCCTTTCTTTCCTGTCCCTGCAAAGCCCCCTTTACTGATCCCTTTCCCAGGATTCACACCCATGCCAGGTGAGTGGACCTGGCCTATTGGCCTTTCCTGGATCCCTAAGGAATAAGTAGCCCTTCCCCTTTCCTGGGCCCTTTGGCCTCCTTCAGCCTGGGTCCTGCTCCCCAATCCTGACACCTATCTGTGCACCTGGGCCTTGAGCCTTTCTCCCTGTGCACCACCAGCTCCCCTATCTCCTCTCCCTACCCTCTGCAGACCCACTCTGGTCCAGTTACCTCCCTGAGTAGCTACTTACCTGGGGCAGACGAGTGGAATTGGGTGGCCTCTGTACCCTGAATGTTCCTATGGGAAACAGAGCCCAACCCCTCGCCTGGGACCCTTTGGCTGCCTGAACCCTGAGACCTGGCAGTGGACGTGGCCCTTGTGCAGAACTTGCTCTGCTCGATCCCCTCCCTTCCCTCCCCTATCCTCTCGCCTTGCATGCTGCCCCTACTCCAACCTAGCCCTCCAAAACCATGACCCTTTGCACTTCAGTCTTCAGGCCTGGCTCCTCGCCTGGGCCCCTGACTGCATACGTTCATCGTGTGGGGTAGTGTCACATGGCTTCACGTAGCATCTTTTCATGTTGGGTTGGATGCAGTGGCCCCCTTCTTGTGCCACATACTCACTCCCCTTGGTGCCCCTTGTGCCACCTGTCTGCCAGCTGTCTCCTCATCCTCACATTGCCCCTTCCTCCTCTTCCCTGTTTTCCCCTTGTGCAGTCCCCTGATTCTTGTGTCTCTTATCATCTTGGGGCAGGTCAGTCCCTTGCCTCTACTCCTTGCTTGATTACTGGCTCTTGCCCCTCTCCACACCCACTGTGACCTTGAATCGAGCCCTCCCCTTGTCTTCCTCCTAGCTCCCTTCCCTTGCCAGCCACCTTCACCCAGTCTCTGGGCCTGGGTTCTCATCTGTGCCAGTGTATCTTATAGGAAACAGAGCCCTGCCCCTGGCCTGGGCCCTTTGCTCTCCCTGGGCCATTGGTCCTGTCCCCAGAACTCTGAAACCTGGCAGTGGCCTGGGGATTGGATCCTGCTTCCAGCCTACTGGATCCACAGCCTTTCCTACACACCCTTATCCAATTACCTGAGGCCCCTTTCCCAGGCCTTGGCTCTTCATTCCCTGGCCTGGCTCCTCTTTTGAGCCTCTGGTGGCCCTTCTTGCTCAATGTTTCCCTAGGCTTGGTGTGTGGGCCCCTCTTTAGCGCTGCTTCCCTGCTTCCCTTGGATTCTCTGTACTAGTAACCTAGTGTAGCCTCACCTTACCAACCTCACCCGTCCATGCTCTCCCCTAACCTGGGCCCTCTTCTAGGTCCCTAACCTGGGCTCCTTGCTTGTATACTGGCCCACATTCCATCCACATCAAGCCTCAGGCCCTTCAGGCTGTGCCCTCCTTTGGCCCTCCTGTCATCCCTGTCACTGCCAGGCACCTTTTTCTGTTCCCTTTCCCATGATACTCACTGAGGCCAGGAGACTGTACCTGGCCTCTTTGCCCCAGGGGCTCCAACTTGTTAAACCTAGCCCTTCCCCTTCCATAGGCCATTTGGCCTCCCTCAGCCCAGGCCCTGCTCCCAGAAACTGACACTCTGCAGTGGGCCTGGGCCTTGAACCTACCTCCTTTTCACTACCAGCTCCTTCCCTTGCCTCTCCCCTCCCCAGACCTGTCTGTTTTCATATGCCATGACCAAGACCCTTGCAATTGGCTCTCTATTCCTAAGCCTGGCTCCTTGCTTGAGACCCTGGCTGCCCTGCTCAAGGATCTTGCTCATGTACCTTGATTTCAGGCCCCTTACTCAGAGTCCTTATATGCTTCCCCTCTGTTTCCCTTCTGCTGTTGTATATTGGAACTGCCTGGACACTTTTCTCCACTACTTCTGCCAGACTGGGCTCCTGGATTGGGTCCTTGCTCCCCACGAACAACCCCCCTGCATCTGGACGAAATGCATTTCCTCACAGTCCCCCCCTTTGGCCCTACTTTGCTTCTGGTCCCTCTCTGAGGATCTACTCCCCCAGGGCAGGCTACTGGCCCCTACATCCTCAAATCTCCTTATGGAAACATAGCCCTGCCACTCACCTGATTTCCCTTGCTGCGAGAAACCTGAAACCTGGCAGGGGAAGTGTGCTTTGTGCCAGACATGTCATGCACCATTCCCTCCCTTGCCTCTCCTGCCCTCTGGCCTTCAATGTGGCTAAAAACCCAACCCAGCCTCCCTGACCCTGAACCTTCAACTGAGCCCCTGACTGCATGCCAGAGTCCCATGGCATTGTGTGGCTTTGCCTGATGTCATTCCATTTTAGGCTCCCTAGCGTGCTTCTCTTGGTTTGCCCTGTGTGTCCAGGTGACAACTCCTTCAGGTTTTGCCCCTTTCTTCCCATCCCCTTGTGTTTTAACTGGGCACATCTGGGAGCCTCCTGCTCTTTGGGTCCCTTATTTTTGGTTGGTGAGATGAGACCCTTGCCTGAGCTCCTTGCTTGGGTCCTGGCTATGGGCCCTCTCCGCACCCACCATGATCCTGTGCAGTGCCCTCCTGTTGCCTTTTTCCTGGGCCCTGCCCCTTGCCAGGACCCTTTTGTCCATTCAGTGGCCCTGGATTCTCATTAGGGCTAGTGAACCTTATGGGAATAGATCCCTGACCCTCACCTGGGCCCCTTGCTCTCCTTTGACCTTTCGTCCTAAACATGGAACTTGGATACCTGGCAGTGGCCCTGGGCCTCAAGCCTGCCTGTCGCCTTTCGGATCACCTGCCTTCCTTCCCCGGCCCTGTACACTGTTGTGAGTCCCTTGCCACAGTGTTGGCCCTCTACTCTGAATTCCCTGGCCTGGATCCTCCCTGGAGCCTCCTGTGCCCCTTCTTGCTCCCAGCATCCATGGGCTTTGACTTTGCACACCTCACTTGGGCTGATTTTCTTCTTCCCTTGGCTTCTCTTCCTTGCAGAACCCTGGTGGTGCCTGTCTGCCTGGTCCTGCCCTTCCCTGCTCTGCCCTGGCATGGGGCCACATCTAGGTCCCTTGACTGCTTTCCTTGCTGGAGTCCTGGCCCCCAGTCCAACAACACACATTCTCTAACCTATTCTGCTATTCCCTTTTTTGGACCTCCTGTTGTCCCTGTCACTGCCTTAGCTCTTTTCATGATCCCTCTACAAGGATGCACACCAGGGCTTGAGACTTGACTGGTCTATTGGCCCTTCGAGCTCCCTTTGGGAAAATGTAGCTCTGCCCCTTTCCTGGGCCCTATGGCCTCCATCAGCCTGGGCCGTACTCCCCCAACACTGACACCTAGCAGTGGACCTGGTCTTTGAGCCCCATTCTCCCTGCACCACCTGATCCCATTTCTATTCTCCCTCCCCTCCCCAGCCCTGTCCATTTTCATGAGACACCAGCCTATGTCCTGCTATTTGCTCTCCATTTCTTGGCCTTAGTCTCTTGCTTGAATCCCTGGCTAGACTTCTTGAGGATCCTGTCCCTTTCCCGTGATGTCAGGACCATTTTGTTCTGACCCCTCCTTGGCCTCCCCTCTGTTCCCCTTGTACTGTGATATCCCGGCACTGCCTGGATCCTCCCCTCCCCCTGTTTCTCTTTAGCCTGGGATCCTCGAAGGGATCCTGGCTCCCCACCAATCCCACCCCAATTCCCGAAGCAAGGTATCCTCTCACAGTGCCCTCCTTTGGCCCTCCTTTGGTCCTTGTCTCTCTGTGAGGTTCTACTCACCTGGGGCAGAGGAGTGGAAATGGCTTGCCTCTGGGCCCTGAAGGCTCTCTATGGGAAACGCAGCCTTGCCCCTGGCCTGGGCCCCATTCGCCTTTCAAACCTTGACACCTGTCGGTGGACTTGGGCCATCTGCTGACCTTAACCTGCACAATCATCTCCCTTTCCTCCCCTACCATCTAGCCTTGCATGATACACCTACCCCAACCCTGTCCTCCCTCACCCTGAAGTTTCGCACTCCAGTTTCCCAAACTCGCTGCTTGCCTGGGCCCTGGACTGCATTCCTCGTGTTATGTGGCATCGCAAGGTGTCACTTCATGTTGGGTATTACCTAGGGTCCCTTGCTTGGGCCAATAGTGCACTCCACTGGGTGCCCTTTGCTCGGCCCTCTGTTTCAACATCCTACTGCCAACCCTTCCTCTCCTTTCACTAGTGATTTCCCCTGGAGTGCTTGCCTCCTGTTTCTTGGATCTCTACTGCTCTGTTGATGGGATCGGTACCTTTCCTAGCATCCTGGCTTCGGCCTTGGCTCTAGCCCTCTCCGTACTCACCACGACCCTCCAGCCTGCTCTCCCATCATCCTCCTCATGTCACCCATCAAGGGTCTGGGCAGGGCACCTCGTAAGAAAGAGAGCCCTGTCCCTAAACTTGGCCTCTTACTCTTCCTGGGCCCTTGGTCCTACTCTTGGAAAACTGAGTCCCGGAAAGGAGTTGGGCCTGGGAGCCTGCTTCCCCACTGCTGTATTCCCTGCCTTCCCTCCTCTGCCATGTCCACTGTCCTGATACCTCAGCCCCAGTCCTGGCCATTTTTTCATGATTTCCTGGCGTGCTTCATCACTTGAGCCTCTGGTGGCTCTTCTTGCTCTCAGCTTGCCCCTCATTTGGGCTGCTTTCCTGCTTCCCTTGGCTTCCCTGCATGGCAGAAACCTAGTGTGGCCTTCCTGCGCAGGCCTCACCTATCCCTGCTCTTTCAGGATGTGGCCCTCCTCTAGGTCCCTAGCCTGGTATCCCTGTGGGGTCCTGCACCCCCCCATCAAAAGGCATCCTCTGGCACTTCCTGCTATGCCCTCCTTGGGACCTCCTGTTGTCACTCTCCCTTTGGTGCCCCTTTTCTTGATCCCTTTATCAGGATGCTCACCATGGCCAAGGGACTAGACCTGGACTTTGTCCCTGCAGGCTCTCTTTGAAAAAGGGTAGCCCTTTCCCTTTTTCTGGACTCTTTAGCCTCCCTCATCCTGGGCCCTGCTTCCAAACCCTTACACCAATCTATGGACCTGAGCCTTGAGCCCTACTCTCCTTGCACCACCCGTGCCCCTTTCTCCCCTCCCTCCCCTTCCTAGTCCTGTCTGTTTTCATGGGACCCTGCCCAGGCAAAGGCACTTGGATCTCCATTCCTGGGCCTGGCTCCTTGCTTGAGGCCACCCTTCTCCATGATCCTGTCCCTTTCCCTTGATTTCAATCCGCTTTATCAAGCCCCCTCCTGTGCTTCCCCTCTGTTCTCCTTGTATTGAAGTGTCAACCCCATCCTCCACAGAAAAGTTCTTAACTGGGCTTCTCCAGAATTCTTTACCATGGCTGTTTTTAGGACTTGTTGAGAGCCACAGCCGAAGGGGCCCCAGAAAACTTTCAGACTGCCAGCTGATGATTGGCTCACAACGGCCCCAGCCACATCTAGCTGATTGGCTCCTCTGCGGTGATGCTCATTGGGCTGTTTCCCCGCCCTTTCAGACTGCCAGCTGATGATTGGCTCACAGCAGCCCCAGCAACATCTAGCTGATTGGTTCCTCTGCAGTGATGCTCATTGGGCTGTTTCCCTGCCCTTTCAGACCACGGAGCTGCTCATTGGGGTACTCGTTTGGCTCCGCCCATGCGACCCTGCCAATCGGCCTCAAGAGCAGGAGGATTGTGGGAGGTGGTGAGGCTTGTGGTTGAGGGAGAGGTTTGTGGGAAGCCGGTGGTGGCAGTTGGGGCTCTGAGGGTTTTTCCTGAGGAGCTGTTTTGTTTGGCGTGTGTGGTTCTAAAAATAAAGTTAGTTTCTTTTGACAAGTGGCTCCTGATTGTGCCCAGCCAGACTGCGGCAAGGACTGTCAGAAAAAGTCTCTGCAAAAGAATTCAATGTTGATTAACTTCCTATTTTCCTATTGCCCTGTTTTACTTGGTCACTGGCTGAGAAGATACCAGCACTCCAGGTGCTGGCACACCTTACTACTTTGTAACAAACATATCAAGTATAGTATTTTGTAGAAATGTGCAAACAAGGCTGGTGGCCTTGAGCTGGGCTTCATAGAAATATCTACATTTTAAGGATATGTTCCCAACTTAGCTCCATGGTTACAACTGGCAGGGAGAGAAAAAAAAATGTGGAAAAGAGTTTCTCCCCATCTCAGTAGTTGTCCTTGAAGAGTTAACTGCCCAAAACAGTGAAAGAAAAAAAGCTGTTTTTATGTGAACTTTTTCAGACTGTGAACTTCTGAACCCCTCCCCTTACATGTTGGGTATAAAATTCTGAAACTACTTGAACGTGGGTTTCATGGGTTTGATTGATTACAGCCAAGGCTGTACCCTCTGAGCCTGGCTGCAGCCAAATAAAACTGTTTCCTGCTATGTTTGGTGCCTTGCCTCATTTGTCCCTAGAACATTTGTGGGGACCAGATGGGACAGAGGAGGTAGGAAAAGCTATTGTGCCTCTCTTGTATCCACGGACCCACTTCCCACGGGGTGGGGGGGGTGGACAGCATTCTCCTTGGCACACCCAGGCCACTCTTGGTCTGAAGGAGGATCGACTCACAAAGCACCCTGGGGCTGCCATCCCAGAGCACAAAGGGAACCACAGTCAGCAGGAAACAAAATTAGGGTTTTAGAACACTGCCCAACTGAACAGTTAGGACCTGGGTCCATTTGTTTTTGAAGACCACCTCACTTCCCCTTCAAGGCCTAAGTAGGTAGAAGAGAGGCTTGATCAAAAACTGTTGAGTCTAGAGTTTTCTCCAAAGTGGTTGGAGCTGAAACAGACCCAGGAAGTCACCGAGTAGACTGTTTTTGGTGTCATTGAGCAGAGGGGAAATCATGACACACTTTTTGTTTGGTTTTGAAATGTTGCAATTTAGGCAGTATTGAAATTTGTTTCTGACCATGTCTGTGGGAAATGTATGCAAATGAGACGGACAAAGGGAAGGTTTCCTACCCAACCCCAGGGCCAAAGCGAGTGTGGAGTCTTGATCTAAGGTTCCATGCCACGTCATACAGTCTATGGTGGAATTTCACCAACCAACATCTAGGTGGTCAGGGGTTGAGGCCAACCCACAATGCTAAGAGGGCCCTAAGTCCCCACAAGAGGAACAGCCTGAGATGGACAAAGTGAGTCTTGTCCTACATGTGCGTTGCTGATGCAGGCTGGAATGTGGGAGGCACACAAAGAAAACTGAGCTTTCTGGAATATTTGTTAGAAACATTTAGGAAGGTTTTCCTGGTAATGGTGGGGTGAAACTCACTCCAAAAATGTGGCATACTCTCTGAATCAGAATGGCCCATGCAAGATGTGGTCTTGGCACCAGAAGGCTCTTCAGATGAGAGACTCATTGCTGAGGTCCTTTTGATTATTTTTGGAGTCCCTGAACCATTTCTTTTACATTTATTGCTGTCAAGAGATAGTACAGAAACAGCCCCCTTGTTTGAGAGCCTGTCTAGATAGTCAGTACAAGCTAATGTTAGCCAGGAGCCTAGAGGTCTCTAAGACCAGTGGAAAGCAGCTAACTAGAATACCTGATGGAGGAAAAACAGGAAGGGAAACAGTTTTCCCCATAAGCCAGAAGAGGACCCACCACATTATGTGCCACTCTACCCAAATTTGCCAATACCACTGGGACAGCAAACTGTCCCCTCAGCCTTGTCATCCTCAGAAGCAAAAAATGATGGCCCCCAATACTGTGTATTTCATTCTCTTTGGTGTCCTCAGAGCCAAAGGCTTCCTACAATGAAATACTCTTTCACCTCCCAAGATTAAGGTGGGATATTTGTACCAAGCCCAGAACCACAACCCAGATGAGAGCACTCCAGATGCCCCTGCAAGGGACTAAATGACCTGCCCATATTGACCAGAAAAACACCTGAGGGAAACAAGGCAGTTTTGTGAGCAGCCTTTCACCACCATTGCAGTCATAAGCTCGAAAAAATCATACTTCCTCCTACATGGAGAAACCCTGGACCATGACTGATCTGATGCAGCTCATTATTCATACCTAGAATGGGGCCACAACGAAGAAGAAGGGTAAATATAAAGAGATATCAAGAAGCTCTCAAAGGAAGTCTAATATAAAAAAAAAGAAAGAAACTGTGCCCAAGAGTTAGAAGAAATCAGAGCCAGACCTATGACCTAGTCTCAGCCAGAGCACATCTGCAGACAAATAGAGCCAAGCAAATCTTCCCACTGTTCCAGCATCTCCTCTCTTGCACCTTTGATAGCCCTGAATATTTCTCTAAACCCCCCCATTTGCCTAAGGCTCCTCTGCCTTATGAAATTGGCAGTAATGATCAAAAGAGTTGTGCCCAACTGACTCAGAGCTGAGTGTCCATCCAGTGCTGCTGCTGCCCCTCTCTCTGCCCAGAGGTGCCTGGGAGAGGAAGGGCACCATACAAGCATCATACAAGGGGAACCATAATGGAAGTTTGTCAGAGAAGAGGTGCAGAGGCTCAAGAAACAGGTGACCAATGCAGCCTTTGTGGAACAGGCTTAGAGTGATATTTGCCAAAAATTACAAACTGGCTTTACTGAGAAGTGTGCCGGAGAGCCAATGTAGATGACCACCACAGTTTTCCTCAATGGAGACCCAGAGGCTCAAATACAAGCAGACCAAAAAGATAAAGAGGAGAATGGATCTCCTTACAGCTGCCCTCGCCACAAACACAGACGTCACTCAAATGGGGGATCTCACTAGAACAAAGCCAATGGTCAAAATGTTTATAAGGAAAAAATAGTGTGGAAAGACAAAAGGGAAAACTCCAGTGGCCCCAGCGGGCAAGCACCTACTGCCATGCTCAAATGCTAAGCCTTGAACAGAGAAGGAATGAATGCTTTCCCCCCAGCCTTTGGCTCCAACCTCTCCTTTCAGTTTCTTCCCACTTGCCCAGAAGTTGATGATTGATGAATATTGCAGAGGTCCAATAGAAGCACTCAAATGTATATGATGCATGGGACCCAGTTCCTCAGGATCGCTCAGCTGCTACAAATCTAAAAAAGAACCAGAAATATATTAATGTTAATACCCAATAGTGGACCATAGGGTGCACACTCCAAAAGGACATGCCACCCTTGGCTCCAAGCCACACGCTGTCAGCCACCAACAGGAATGACAGAGAGCCCCATGCACCAAGGCATAGCGAACAAAATCATAAGTGGGGTAGCTAGTATACACAATTAGATCAGGCTCCCACCTGTCAAGAGGAAAAAGCCACGCAGACAAAGAGCAACAACTAGGTGAGCACAATATGGCTGCCACACCAGAACCTGCAGGAAACCTGCCCTCCAACAATGGCAGATGGCTCACGCTGAGTTTGACATAGGTGTCTTTTATACAAATGATGTCCCAGGTCATCAATCTCTGCTCAGATTGACATTAGATTTCAGAGTTGGAGAATCCCACTAGCCAAGATCCTATACGGGGAGATAACAACAACAACAACAAAAAAAAATTCCTGCATCTTAAAGTGCCAGAGGATTTATGTATGGTCCCCTTCCATAAGTGACAGTTCCTCCCAGGGGCTTGAGGACATCATCCTTGGGTCAGTACTGGACTCTGACTTTAAAGCCCATATATATCAAGAAAAAGGTCAAATACTTTGGTTACCATCTGACTCAGCAACAGAAGAGACAATAGCCACTGGACCTCAAAAGAAACAGGAAATCTGCTCAATTCCATTCCTTTCAACCTGCTATCAGAATATAGAATTTTTGGGGGCTATCAGATTCAGGCATATATGGATCCCCAATTTTCAGTTATAGGAAACTCCTCTGTGAAGCCACAAAGGGGGGAGAATTGGATTCTTTAATATGTGGGCCACATATGCAAAATAACTTTGAAGACATTAAACAAGCACTCTCAGTGCATCTGGAATAGGACTACCTGACCTCACAAAGCTTTACTTTCTGTACATCCAGGGACAGTCTTGAATGGCTGTAGGAGTCTTGATATGGATATCTGTCTGAAGAGCTGGGCTCTGTAGCCCAAGATTGGCCATCTTGTTTACGGGCCCTTGCAGTCACAGATCTTCTGATGTTGGAAGCTGATAACTTGGCTATGGGACTCATATTGGTTGGAAGAAGTTTTATAATAGATGGGTTATATTTTGCTGGATATGCAGTGAATACTCTAGACTCCACTGTTGAGGCAGAACTTCTGCCTCAGGGAACCTCAGCACAAAAAGGAAAATTTATTGCTTTGACTTAAGCACCTCAGTTGACAGCAGGAGTCTGGGTATATATTTACATAGACTCAAAATATGTGTTCGCTACCCTTCAGGTTTACAGGGCCTTATACAAAGAAAAGGTGCTCATTAACTCAGGAGAAAAAAAGGCATGATGTATGGGCAAGAAGTTCATAAAATTTTGGATGCACTGTGGGCTCCCAGGCAAGTTGTGATTATATATTGCCACAGTCATCAAAAGGGAAACTGTGGTTTCTCAGGGAAACTGGAGGGTGTATACAGAGAGGCAAATGAATTGTCTGCAAGAAATGAGAAGAAAATCGAGTCCCAGGTATAAAGGCTGCCCTTCTGCATGGCCAATTATGTAACAGAATGGGAGCCAACATACTCCCAACATGAATGTAAATAGTTTAAGACTAAAAAAGAAAATTTTCTCCCAGGAGAATGATGGAGATATTGTGATGGCCGGCATAGCCATCCCAGAAAATCTAGCCCTAGCCTTTATCAAACATTTCCACAGGAGAACACATTGGAAATACAGCACATGAGAGAGTTGTGAGTCAACATTTCTATGTCCTCTGGCTCACAAACTTCACCTGGATATTCTGAAAAGAATGTGAGTTTTGTGCTCATAACAATCCTTGTCAGAGGCCAGAGTTCCCACCAGGAATCCAAACTATAGGAGGAGCACCATTTGAAGAATTGGAAGTAGACTTCACTGAACTACCATGCTCACAGGGCTATAAGTAACATTCGGTTTTTGTGTGTTCCTACTCTAGGTGGAAGCCTTTACCATCTGCCCTGAAAAGTCAAGGAAGATAACCAGGATGCTTCTCTGGGAAATGATTCCAGATTTTTTATCCCAGTAACTATTGGCTCAAACAATGAGCCAGCTTTTGCACGGAGGTGATATGATTAATGACCAGAGTTTAAATATCAGATGGAAGTTACATACTGCCTATAGGCTGCAGAGTTCTGGTAAAGTTCAAAGGGTGAACAGGACTTTAAGTCTAAATTGTGTAAGCTATGTCAGGAGACTCACTTACATTGTGATGAACTTCTTCCTATGACACTGTTGAGGATTAGATCCATTCCCACTAGGAGGACTGGATTCTCTCCTTATAAGATAATGTATGTGAGGCCCCCCTCTTATTAGAGAACCATTGGGAGACTTAAGAGAGATATGAGGATTCACCCTGATAAGACAGCTTCAGGACATAGGAAAAACTTCACAGGTTCTCAACCATTGGGTTAGAGAAAGATTGCCACTAAGTTTAACCACAGGTGCAAACCCCTTCAAGCCTAGAGATTGATTCTGGGTCAAAGAATGGAATATTCAAACACCTAAACTTCTTTGAAGGGCCCTTTCCCTGTTATTTTATCTACCCCAACTGCAGTCAAGTTTGCAAAAATAGGTCCCTAGATTTAATACATTAGGCTCAAGCCTGCAGCTGTGGACTGTGTGTGCACTCCAGATGCTGTTATACCCTTGAAGCTGACTGTCTAGAAATAAAAGGAGTACCAGAGAAGCTTGAGGTTCAGAAGGACAACAGCCCTGCTCCAATCACTCCAGAATCCAACTGGTGTATGAACAGCCAAAGCTTGAGTAGACTATGGCCTTCCTTCAGCCACAGGGGAGGGACTGGCTGATCAATGCACCATGAAAGATAAACTTCCAATCAGGGCTAATGAACACTTTCAGCTGCTAAGATAGTTTGTATACTATAATGCATTGGCACCCCTTGCTTCTAGATATATACACAATTCTCTGGGTTTTGCTACTGGTTTGATAACAGTAACATCTACCGACTGGACACTGTGGAAAATTTCATTTTTGCTTTTTTATCTTGCTTATATAAATTTTCTATGATTTTTTTGTTGTTATTAGTTTTGGTTTGTTAATTTTTGCTGTTTAACCTATGCTAACCAAAACGTTAGTCTATTCTTTAGTTTGGTTTCCTTTGATAAACTTAAGAGGTTCTGTTCTACTGCAATTCCAACCATGAAGATCATAGGAACTATATTCAAGACAATCCACAATAACCAAGAGGGGGTAAAACATATATTTAGGACCTGTCCAGCTAGAGGAATGCAATGGATGGATGACTGTTTGGAAAGAAAAAAGAGGTCCATTGGGAAGTAACATGATTTAGGAGGTTATCAATCTTGGGGTGAATGTAAGTGGCCACCCCAGAGGATCATTGCCACTTATGGTCCCGTTACCTGGGCACAAAATGGCAGTTGGAGGTATAGAACTCCTATTTACCTGTTAAACAGAATTATTAACTTACAAGCTGTACTAGAAATTATTATTAATCAGACTGCCACAGCCTTAGACCTCTGCTGGGAGCCATTAGCCAAGTAGGTATGACAATTTCCTTGCCAGCGTACCCCATGTTGCTGACATTTTGCAGTGACATTGAATGTAGTTGACCTTGCTCAAGGACCAGGGCGGATTAGGGTGTTCCCGGTTTAACATAATCGGGTTTAGGGCGTTCCCAGTTTAGGTTCCAGGTTTAAGGTTTAAGATTATTCCTGCTGGGAATAGGGCGTATCCTGCTGCCTGAGTTCCCCTTGAGTTCTCACGGGATTTAGACAGTATATTTTGGGAACAGATGCCCAGTGGAGGTGAATTTGGGCAGAGAACGTGGATTTGGGCAGAGAACGTGGATTTCCCCAGAACGTGATTGTAGACGGCTGGTGTGAGTTCGGGAATAAAGAGTTGCTGTTTGAATCTACAAGCTGTGTGGTGGCT
This sequence comes from Marmota marmota marmota, assembly GCF_001458135.2. Taxonomy (NCBI): domain Eukaryota; kingdom Metazoa; phylum Chordata; class Mammalia; order Rodentia; family Sciuridae; genus Marmota; species Marmota marmota. The sequence goes on along the minus strand of NW_026002914.1, from coordinate 138,794 downwards.
CGTGATTGTGTGCCCAGCCAGACTGCGGCATTTGTGCCCAGCCAGACTGCGGCAGACCTCCTACCCACAAAACAGAGCCAATGCTAGTGGCTAACTATCAGAACTGTTGGCATTAGGTAATTTACTGGATTAGGAGACAGAAATATGTGGAGAGTTCAACAGCTCAGATTGTAATATACAAATGTATTAAAATATACAAACATGTTAAGAATATAGCCAACAACAAAAGAGAACTAGCACATGTGCTAGTGTTTATCTATAAGGACATTCAACTTTGGGTCCCAAACACGCTTTTGGGAGATGGTTATCAACCCTAGGTAAATTTAAAAGCTTAACTGCTATACTGGGTATTCTGCTGTAAACCTGTTTATTGCTCCCATATTAGGCTCCACTGTGCATTAAAACTAACGAGTGCACTATGGAAGCTGCTTTTGAAAAGATGACAACAACTAAGATTTTGATATTGTATAAGGCCTTAAGCCAATATAATGGTAATGATGCTCTTAAATTTAAAGGATTAATTTATGGGGAGCATCATTAAATGGGGGATTTAAGTGACACCCCCTTTCTCCACAGAAAAGTCTTGCCTGGTGTTCTAAAGAAATCTTCACCATGACTGATTTTTGGACTGTTAGCAAAAGAGTCTATGCAAAACTGTTCAATATACATAAACTTCCTATTTTCCTGTTGTCCAGTTTTACTTGGCCACTGGCCGAGATGATACCAGCACTGCAGGTGCTGGGCACCCCCTTACTAGTTTTTCACAAACATATCCTGTATAGTAGTTTGTAGAAATGTGAAAACAAGGCCTCTGGCCTTGAGCTGGGCTTCACAGAGATGTCTACATTTTTAAGATTATGTTACCAACTTGGCCCCATGGTACCAACTGGCAGGGAGAGGAAAAATGGGGAAAAGAAGCTCTCCCTACTCAAGTGTTGTCCTTGAAGAGTTAACTTGTCCAAAATAGTGAAAGAAAAACCTGCTTTTATGTGAAATTCTGAGCTCCTCCCCTTACATGCTGGGTATAAAATTCTGAAACAGCTTGAAATCGGGGAATAGGATTCATTGATTACAGCAAAAGCTGTGCCCTCTGAGCCTGGCTACAGACAAATAATACTGTTTCCTGCTATGTTCGGTGCCTTGCCTCATTTGACCCTACAACAGTACTGTGCTATCCTGGCATCGCCCAGACTCTCCCCTCCCACTGCTTCTCTTTAGGCTGGTCTCCAAGAATTGGTTCTGACTCCCCACTGAACCCCCAATTCTGGACACAAGGTATCCCATCACAGTGCCCTCTTTTGGCCCTCCTTTGTTACAGGTTCCTCCCTGAGGATCTACTTTATCTGGGGCAGAGGAGTGGAATTGGCTTGCCTCTGATCATTGAAGGGCAAGTGCCAACCTTGCCCTGCCTGATCCTCTCCCTTCAATGCCCTGCCCTCTATCCTTGCATGCTGCCCCTACCCCAACCCAGCCTCATAACCCTGATATTTTGCACTCCAATTCTAGGACCAAGCCACTCACTTGAGCCCCTGATCACGTCCCTTGTGTCGTGTTGCTTCCCGTAGTGTCTCTTGTTGTTCAGACAGACATGGGGGCCCCTTGCTTGGGTCCCCTATTGAGCTCCCCTCCTTGCCCTTTGCACTGCCCTCTCTCTCGTCATACTAACACTGCCCCATTCTCTCCTTCCAGTAGCACTTTCCCTTGGTGAGCGAGCTTCTTTCTCCTTGGGTTCCTAATCCTCTTTTGGGCAGGCTGGTCCGTTACCTTGAATCCTTGCTTGGGTCCTGGCTCTTGCCCCTCTCCGTACCCACCATAACCCTCTTCCATGCCTTGTGGTCACTGTCCTCATGGACTACTCTGTTGCTAGGTCCCCTTGGCCTGGTCCCTTGTCCTTGATTCTCATCTGCACCAGGGCATCTTGTGGAAACAGAGCCCTGTCCCTCATGTGGGCCCCTTGCATTCTCTGGGCCCTTGGTCCTGCACCCAGAACCATAACACCTGGCAGGGGCGCTGGCACTTAAACCTGACTCCCACCAACTGGATCCAGTCTTCCCTCCTAAGCCCTGTCCACTGTCCTGAACTCCCTACCCCAGTCTTGGCCCTTAGCTCTGCATTCCCAGGCCTGGCTCCGTGCTTGAGCCTCTGGTGGCCATTCTTGATCAGTGCTTTTGTGGTCATTGTCTAAGTGCCCCTCGCTGGGGCCGCTTCCCTTTTCCTCTTGTCTTCCCTGTATAACAGTAACCAAGTGCAGGCCTGCCTTCCCGGGCTAGTGGTCCCTGCTCTCCCCAAGCCTGGGCTTTCATCTAGGTCCCTTGCCTGGGCTCCTTGATGGAAACCTGACCCCCAATCCACTCAGAACCGACTTGCACCCCTTCAGCTTGTGCCCTCTTTCAGGCTTCTGGTCTTCAAATGGGTCTTGGCAGTCTAACCCCCCACCACCTCCATCAATCAGGTATCCTCTCACAGTACCATCTTTGGCCCTTCCTTTGGTCCAGGTCAGTCTCTGAGGATCAACTCAACTGGGGCAGAAGAGTGGAGTTAGCTGGCCTCTGTGCCCTGAATGCTTCCTATAGGAAACAGCCCTGCCACTTGCCTGAGTCCCCTTCACTTCCTGAACATTGAGGCCTGGCAGATAACATGGAACTTGATCCAACCCAGCCCTGAGCAATCCACTCCCTTCCCTCCCCTGCTTTCTCTCCTGGCATGCTGCCCCTACTGCAACCCAGCCCTCTGTATCCCTGACCCTTTGCACTCCAGTCCCTGGGCCTGGGCGTTCACCTGAGCCCCTGATTGTGTTCCTCATGGACTTTTTCATAGCATGGAGTCTCTTCAGGTTGGGTTTGACCTGGGGGCCCCTTTTGGGCCCGCCAACAGGCTCTCTTAGGTGCCCCTTTGCTTCTCCTTGTCCTCCTGGAGGCCTTTTATCCCCTTCCCCTTGTGCTATTTTCTGGCGCTCCTGGGTCTCCTATCCTTGGGTCCCTCATCAACATTGATCGGGTGGGTACCTTGCCTGGGTGCCTGGCATGGGTCTTGGCTCTAGCCCCTCCACACACACACCCTGACCTTCAGCCATGCCTTCCCATTGCCCTCATTCTGGCCACCCTCCCTTTCCTGGCTTCATTTGCAAGGACCCTGTCCCTGGATTTTCATCTGAGTCCACGTGCCTTATGGGAAACAATTTACTGCCCCTCAACTGTGCCCTTGCTCTCTGGGTGATTGGTCCTTCACAAGAAACCCTGAAACATGGACGTGGCCCTGGGCCTGGAACCTGACTGCCCCTGCTGGATCCCATGCCTTCCCTCCCAAATCTTGTCCACTGTCTTGAGCCCCCTGTCCAAGCCCTGGCCCTTGGTTCTCAGTTCCCTGGCCTGGCTCCACGCTTGAGACTCTGGTGGCCCTTCTTCCTCACTGCTTTTCTGGGCATTGTCTGAGAGCCCATCCTTGGGTCTGCTTCCCTGTTCCCCTTGGCTTTCCTGTACTGCAGTACCCTAGTGCAGCACCCCCATCCACTGAGGGCATTCCCTGCTCTCCCCTGGCCTGGGTCCTCCTCTAGGTCCCTTGCCTCGGCTCCTTGCTGAGATCCTGGCCCCCACCCCACTCACACCTGACCTGCGGCCCTTCAAGTTGAGCCCTTCTTTGGCCTTTTGATGGTTTCTGTCTCTGCCAGGCCTGTTTTCCTGATTCCCTTCCCAGGATGCTCACTTGGGCCAGGTAACTTGACCTGGACTCTTGGCCCTGCAGTCTCCCTTTGAAAAAACGTAGCCCTACCCATTGCCTGTGCCCATTGGCCTCCCTCAGCCCTGCTTCGGAATCCTGAAACTCTGCAGTGTAACTGGGCCTTGAGCCCTTTTCCCCCTGTGCCATCTGCTCCTCTTTCTCCCCTCTCTCACCTCCCTACCCATGTCCTTTTTCATTTATCCAACCCCAGATGCTAACACTTGGCTCTCTATTACTGGGCCCAGTTTCTTGCTTAAGGCCCTGGCTTTCCTTCTCAAGGACCCTTTCTCTTCTTTTGTTTTCAGGCCTCTTTTACAGGCCCTATCCTGTGCCTGTTTTCTGTTCCACTGGTGCTATGGTATCCTGGAATGGCCAGGACCCTTCACTTTCCCTTCTTCTCCCTAGCCTAGGCTCCTGGAATGGATCCTAGCTGCCAACCGACCACAACCACAACTTCTGTATGGAAGGTATCCCCTCACAGTGCCCTCTTTTGACAATCCTTTGGTCCAGGTCCCTCTCTGAGGATCTGCTCACCTGGGAAGAGGAGCCAAATTGGCTGGCCTCTGTGCCCTTAAGGTTCCCTATGGAAAACAGATCCCTGCCTCTTGTCTGAGTCCACATTGCTGCCTGAAACTTGAGGCCTGGAAGTTAACATGTGACTTGCTCCAACCCACCTTGAGAGATCTTCTCCCTTCCCTCCCCACCCTCTGGCCTTTCATGCTGCCCATACCCCAACACAGATCTCCCTAACTATGACACTTTGTGCTTCATTCCCCAGGCCCGGGTGCTCACTTGAGCCCCTGATAGTGTTCCTCATGTCACTTGGTATAGCATAGACTCTCTTCCTGTTGGGTCTGACCTCTGGGGCCCCTTGCATGGAAGCGTCATCTTGCTACACTATATGCCCATTGTGCTTTTCTCTGTCTCCTGGTCCTTGAGAATCCCATCCTCCCCTTCCTCTCATGCTTTCCCCAGGAGCTTACAGGTCTCATGCTCCTTGGGTCCTTCATCCATGTTCGGTCAGCTGGGTTCTTTGTCTGTGCAACTGGCTTGGGTCCTGGATCTTGCCTCCCCATGCACCCACCAAGACCCCCCACTGTGCACTCCCATCTTCCTCCTCCTGGCCCCCTTCACTTGCCAAGCCTTCTTTGCCAGGTCCTTGTCCCTGGATTCTCATCTAGGCCAGGGCGCCTTATGGGAAACTAAGTCCTGCCCAGCACCTAGGTCCCTTGCTCTCTTTGGGCCTTTGGTCCTGCACCCAGAACACTGACATCTGGCAGTGGCCCTGGGCCAGGAACATGCCTTCTCCCTGCCAGAGAATCTGCAATCCCTCTAAAATCTTGTCCACTGTCCTGAGCCTCCTGCCCAGGCCCTGGCCCTTGGCTCTTCATTCCTTGGCCTGCCTCCTCAGTTGAGGTTCTGGGGGCCCTTCTAGCTCTGTGCTTCCCTGGGCTTGGACTGTGGGCCTCGCTGGGGTCAGTACCCTGCTCCCCATGGCTTCCCTGAAACAGAGCCGTACTGTTGCCCATCTGCCTGGCCCTGACCTTCACTGCCCTTTTCTGGCCTGGGCCCCCCTGTTGGTCACTAGCATGGGCTCCTTTCAAGAGTCCTGGCCTGCACACTATCAACACCCTTCCTCTAGCCTTTCATCCTATACCCTCCTTCATCCCTCTTGTTCTTCCTGTCCCTGCTGGTCCTCTTTTCAAGATCCCTTTCGCATGATGCTCACCATGTCCAGGGGACTGAAACTGAGCATTTGGCCATGTGGGCTCCCTTTGGGAAAACATAGCTGTGCCAATTGCCTGGGCCATTTGGACTCTCTCAGGCTGAGCCCTGCTCCACAATCCTGACACCAAGCAGTGAACTTGGGCTTTGAGCCCTCATCTCCCTGTTTCTCACACTACTCTTTTCCCCTTTCTCCCCTCCACAGCCCTGTATGATTGCATGGGACCCAGGACTGAGTCCTGGTACTTGGCTACACATTCTTGGGCCTAGTTCCTTGCTGGAGTCCCCGGTCGCCCTTCTCCAGGACCCAGTCCTTTTCCCTTGATTTGAGGCCCCTTGCTGGGCCCTCTCCTGTGTCTCCCCTCTGTTCCCCTTGTACTGTCTTATTTTATCATTGCCAGGACTCCCCTCTTCCCCTGCTTCTCCCTAGGCTGATCTCCTCCAATGGTTGTTGGCTCCCCATTAACACCCCCCAATCCTGGATTAAAAGTATCCCTCACATTGCTCTCCTTTGGTCCTGGTCCCACTCTGAGGATCTACTCACCTGGGGCAGAGGAGTTGAATTGGCTGGACTCTGGTCCCTAAAGAATCCCTATGGGCCTCTCTTCTGGACCCTCATTGCCACCCAAAGTTGACAACTGGTAGTAGACTTGGGCCAAGTGATGACATTGCCCTGGGTAATCCCCTGCATTCCCTCTCCTGCCCTCTAGCTTTGAAAGCTGCCCCTAAGCTAACCCAGCTTTTCTTCACACTGACCTTTCACCCTACAGTCCCCTGGCCTGGCTGCCAGCCTGAGCTCCTTATCCATTACGTGGGTTGTATTCCTTTCTCTTGTGTCTCTTCCTGTCATGTCTGACTTGGACGCCCCTTGATTTGGCCCCTAAAATCTATCCCCTCTGTGCCCTTTGCAAAGCCCTCTGTCTCCTCATCCTAATGCTGATCCTATTTCTCCTTCCCCTTCTGCTTTTTCCTGGAGCAGGGGCCTCCTGATCATTGAGTCCCTAATACTTTTTGGTGGGGTTGGTCCCTTACCTGGGCTCCTTGATTGGGTCCTGATATTTGCCCCTCTCTACACCCACTGTGACCCCCCACTGTGCCCTCACATCGCATTCCTTCTGGCCCCTGGCCCTTGCCCTTTGACCTGGTCCCTGGCCCTTGATCCTCATCTGGACCAGGGCACCTTATGAGAAACAGAACCCTGAGAGAATCCTGGGCTACTTGCTCTCCCTAGGCCCTTGGGGCAGCACCAGGAACCCTGACACCCAGCAGTGGCATTGGGCCTCGAGCCTCCCTCCCCCTTGCTGGATACCCTTTCTTCCCTTCCCAGCACTGTCCACTGTCCTGAGCAACCTGCCCCAGTGCTGGCCCTTGGCTCTCCATTCCCTGGACTGGCTTTTCTCTTGAGCTTCTGAGGGTCCTTCTTGCTCCTTGCTTCCCTGGGCATGAACTCTGCACCTTGCTGAGGCCACTTCCCCACTCCCCTTGGCTTCCCTGCATCTCACAACCCTAGTGCAGTCCCTGCCTGTCTGGCCCCACCCTTCTCTGCTCTCCCCTAGTCTGGGCCCTCCTCTAGGTGTCTAGTCTGAGCTGTTTTCTGCAGTCCTGGCCTGCACCACACAAACACCCTTTCTCTAGCACTTCACACTGTGCAATCCTTCCACCCTCCTGTTGTCCTTGTCCCTGCTGAGTGCCTTTTCCAGATCCCTTTTCCAGGATACTCACCAGAGCCAGGGGCTGAAACTTGGATGTTGCCCCTCTGATCTTCCTTTGGAACAAGGTTGCAGTGCCCCTTGCCTGGGGGCTTTGGCCTCCTTCAGACTTGGTCCTGCTCCTCAATCCTGGCACCCTTCAGTGAATCTAAGCCTTGAGCACTCCTCTCCCTGTGCCATCTATTCCCCTTTCTCCTCTTTCTCCCCATATATTGCTGCAGCCAGGAGTGAGGGTACTCACCCTTCCAGACAGGATACCACTCCCTCCTGGGTGTTGGGGAAGGTCCTAAAGCCCAGCAGCCAGGGTAGAGGGGACTCCCTCTTCCACGCAGAGAACCCTCCCACCTGGGTGTCGCGGAAAGCTCCTATACTGCTGCAGACAGGGTACAGGGCACTCACCACTATAGGAGGGAGACCCCTCACACCTGGTTGCTTGGGGGAGCTCAAAACATCCACTGCCAGGGTAGAGGTTACTTGTACCTCCAGTCACCACTACCCTGGCTAACTTGGTATGCAAGCTCCCTGCAAAACCCAGGGGGGAGGGGTGTCCCGCGTGTTGGGCTGAGTTCCCGCTACCCTTGTTGCAAAGGTATAGGAGCTCTCCTGACACCCAGGAGGGAGGGCTTTTCCAACTAGAGGGGCGATACCCTCTTCCCTGGCTAGGGCAGCATAAGAGCTCCCCCAGTGGACAAGTAGGTGGGAGGGGTTTACTGCCTGGAGGGGCAATTCACTTCTACCCTGGGTGCTGTAGTATAAGAGCTTCCCCTGACACCCTTGTGGGAAGGGTCTCCTGCCTTGAGGGGCGAGTCTTCTCCACCCTGGCTAAGATGGTATACAAGCTCCCTATGACACCCAGATGGAAGGGGTTTACTGTCTGCAGGGGCGAGTCCCCACTATCCTGGCTGCAGTGGTATAAGAGTTCCCCCTCCCTGACACCCAAGTGGGAGGGGTCTCCAGCCTGGAGAGGCGAGTCACTTGTACCCTGGCTGCAGCTGTATAAGAGTGCCTTCTAACAGCCAGGTTGGATGGATCTCTCAACTAGAGTGACATATATCCTATACCCTGGCTTCATTGGTATAGGAGCTGCCCCCAGACACCCTGGTGGGAGAGGTCTCTCATCTGAAGTGGCGAGACCTCTATAACATGGCTAAGGTTCTATACAAACTCCAGCACAACAACAAGGTGGGAAGGGTTTCCTTTCTGGAGGGTGGAGTCCCTGCTACCCTAGCTATAGTGGTATAAGAGCTCCACTGCACACCCTCAGGTGGGAGGGCTCTCTCACCTGGAATGGTGAGTCCCCCTGTTCTTATATACAGCCTCTGCCTGTATATAAGAACCCCTGACAACCAGGGTTTAGGGGTCTCCCAATTAGTGGTGTGAGTACCCTCTCTCCTGGCTGCAGAGGTATACAAGTACCCTCCCATAGCAAGATGTGAGGGGTCTCCTGCCTGGAGGAGAGAGTACCCTAGACCCTGGCTAATGCAGTATAGAAGCTCCAAGACACCCAAGAAGGAGGGGTCTCCAACCTGGAGGCATGAGTTCCCTTTACAATGTCTGTGGCAGTAAAGGAGCTCTCCTGACATCCAGGTGGGAGAGTCTCTGGCCTGGAGGGGCGAGTCCCCCCTACCCTAACTGTAGCAGTATAGGAGCTCCCTCATTCACCCAAGTGGGATGGTCTCTGTACTAGAGGGGTAAGTCCCCTCTACCTGGGCTGGGGAGGTATTTGAATTCCCCTGACCATCCTGTGGGAGGGGACTCTTGCCTGGAGGGGAGGTTCCCCTCTACCATGGCTGCTGCAGGATAGGCACTCCCCTGGACATCCAGGTGGAAGTGGTGTTCTGCCTGGGGTTTTGAGTCCCTGCTACCCTGTCTGCAGCTGTATAGAAGCACTTCCAGGACACCCAGGTGGAGAGGACTCTCACCTTTAGGGATAAGTCACCTCTACCCTGCCTGGGATGGTATATGAGCTCCCCATTGCACCCAGGTGGAAGGGGTCTCCTCTCTGAAGGGGCGAGACCCCTCTACCCTGACCACAGTGGTATACCAGCTCCCCCTGACACCCAGGTGTTAGGGGTCTTCCGCCTTGAGGGGCGAGTCCCCGTTACCCTGGCTGCTGCATTATAAGAGCTACCCCCCATACTCAGATGAGAGGGGTCTTCTGCCTAGAGGGAGAAGTCCCCACTACCCTTGCTGCAGCAGTATACGAGCTCCCCCATACCATACCCAGGTGGGTGGGTCTTCCACCTGAACGGGTGAATCCCCTCTACCCTGGATGCACTGGTTTACTAGCTTTGCCTGACACCCAGGTTTGATGGGTCTCTCACATGGAGGGGCGAGTCCCCTCAACCCTGGATGCAGTGGTAAAGGATCTCCCCCTGACACCCAGGGGGGGAGGGTCTCCAGCCTGGAGAGGCAAATCCCCTTGACCATGGCTGTAGTGGTATAGAGGCTCCCCCCTACACTCAGGTGGGAGGGGTTCCTGCCTCTATTGGTGAGTCCCCTTTACCCTGCCTGTGGCAGTATATAATCTCCCCTTACAACAAGGTGGAAGGGATCTTCCACCTGTAGGGTCAAGCCCCTGTCCCCTTGCTCTAGTGGTATAGGAGTTCCCCCTTACACCTAGGTTATAGGGTCTCCTGACTGGAGGGGCGAGTCCCCTCTACACTGGCTGCGGGGGTATGAGCTCCCCTGGACACACATGTGGCAGTGATCTCCTGCCTGGAACAATTAGTCACCTCTACACTGGCTGTGGCAGTATTCACACTCTCCCAGACACCAAGGTGGGAAGATTCTCCCGCCTGGAGGGGCAAGTCTTCTCTACCCTGGCTAAGACATTATACAAGCACCCCCCTACACACAGGTGGGAGTCGTCTTCCTCATGGACAGGCGGGTCCCCACTACCCTGGCTTTGGCAGTATACAAGCTCCCCCGACACCAGGTGGGAGTTATATCCCAGATGAAAGGGCGAGTCCTGCCTCTTTAGCTTTTGACATAAAAAAAATTCCCAGTCCACCAGGGTGGGAGGGGTCTTCCACCTGCAGGGGTGTGTTCCCTCGACCCTAGCTGTAGCAGAATAGGAGCTCCCTGCCCCACACACCCAAGTGGGAAGGGTTTCCCGCCTGTAGGGGCATTTCCCCTCTAGCCTGGCTGTTGCAGTAATCAAGCTCCCCAGGTCACCCAGGAGGGACGGTTCTACCGCATGGAGGGGCGAGTCCCCTCTATCCTGGCTATGGTGGTATCTTCACTCGCCCTTGTTAGGTGCAGGGCAGGCTGATCTAAGTTGTCTGCAGAACATCTCACAAAAATTAGCTGCAGGATTACCCACACACTCAAACCCCCCTCTGTCTGGTCCTTTGTCACCTGTTTGCATAAAGTCTGAATACTCAATCCCACTCAAGGCTGACCACTTGACCCCCACCTGTCTGGTGCAACAGAAACCTACATCTAACCCCTGCCCCATCTGCCTGAGGGCAGAAGATGACACCCTTAGCAACTACTGTGTGATGTGAGATTTGTTCGCCAACAAGGCAGCTTGCAGACCCAGAGACCCCATTAGAATTTGGCTATAAAAACCTCCTCCTGCTGGACCCCCCTCTCTTTCTCTATCTGTATTCCTCTCTTTTGTTCACACTCCCTTGATCTCTCTTTTTTCTCTCTGTCTCTCTCTTCCTCTCTTTCTGGCCCTGTCAAGAACAGGAGCCTCTACTGTCAGGATTCAGTGACAACAAATCTCTGCAGCTCCAATCTGCCACTAGGCAATCCTCTAATTTTTGGCTCTATCAGGGATGACCCTTTTGCCAATAAATCAGTTTCCTCCCTTTCTCTTACACTAACTTTGCGTCTCCATCCTTCTACCTTATACTATGTTTGCATCCCCTTCCCTCTCCATTATACTATGTTTGAGAAATGGGTAATGTGTCCTTTCTACCGGTTGACTCTCCCTTAAAATGCTTCTTTGAAAACCTCAAAACCCTCTACTTGATATCAGACATAAAACACAAAAAATTGATCAAATATAGCACCCAAAATTGGTCCACTTATCCCCTAGACAAAATAAATGACCCCTTTTTGGGTCTCTGGATCTCTCCATTCTAAGGGATCATTACAATTATTGTGAGCATTCCAAATAATGGGTAAAGAGCCCCTATGTCCAAGCTTTCTTCTTGTTCAGATCAAATTCTGCTCTCTGCACCTCTTGCAAACCTCTACAAATTTTTCTAGCTTGCAAACCAACCCCCACAACCACGGATTCCCAATTTTCTCCTCCTCCAGACTCATCCACTATTTTTGACCCTGCTGATGAACCTCTATCCTATCACATGGCTCAAATAGGTCCTCACCCTCAACCTTCTGTCCCAGCCCCTCCACCATCTGTCCAACCTCAACCCTCAAATTACTAGATTAAAAACCCAAACCACTGCTCTTCCTCAAACCTTTCTCCCTTGATGGGGTAGCAGGTAATGAAGTTATCCCTCCACCCACTCACTCCTCTCTTCCCCTGTCAGCGCCCACACCCAGTCCCACCAGATCCTCTTACCAGTTAACCCAAAGCTTCAAACTAGCTGAGGAGAGTCCTTGGACCCCTATCTGAGATCTGGTGAAAATTTCCTTTAAAGTTGCATTTTCATCACTGAAAACAGGTTACTAAGAATTTCACACCCATTACAGGCTTTGGGGGATATTTATTCCCATCCTCCCCTCTGCTCAACCTATTCTACTGCTCAAGTTTTCATTGATAGGGAAAATCCCAAACCCCTTTCCCATTATTCTTTTTCATCTTCTTTCTCATTCTCAGATCCACCCTATCTGCTGTCAGCCCCACCTTCCCACCTTGTCCCTCCCTACCCAGGCCCACAGAAAAGTCTTAAATGACCTTATCCAGAAATCTTCTCCATGAATGATTTCAGAACTGTCAGCAAAGTATCTCTACAGAAAAGATAAAGTTCCTCTTTTCCTATTACCCTGTTTTACTTGGCCACTGGCTGGAAAAAAAAAAAATCAGCACTCCAGGTTCTGGACACCTCCTTACTAGTTTTTCACAAAAATATGTAAACAAGGCCTCTGGCCTTCAGCTGGGCTTCACAGAAATAGCTACATTTCTACTATGATAAGAGAAGTTACCAACTGGGCTCCATGGTAACAGCTGGCAGGGGGGGAGGAAAGAAAGGGAAAAAGAAGCTATCCCCTTCTCAGGTGTCTTTGAAGGGTTAACTTGCCCAGAACAGAGAAAAAAATGTTTTTATGTGAACTTCTAGAGACTGTGAACTTCTGAGCCCCACACCTTACATCATTGTTACAAAATTATAAAACTACCTAAATTTGAGTTCATGGGATTAATTGATTACTGCAGAAGCTGTGCCCTCTGAATCTGGTTGCAACCAAATAAAACTGTTTCCCTATTTTTGGTAGTATCTTAGGTGCCTTGTGTCTTGTCCATCCCTACAACAGTATAATTCTATATACTTAAAAATTGTTTATGTTTTCATGAAATGGTAAACAGATGTGAATAATTGTGTACTGCAAATAACAAAATATCTGTTATTAAAATGGAATATTTTGCCTAAATTCAGAAATTTACAAGGAGTGTTTCAAAATGTGAATAAAGAAGGGGATAACAGATTGGAAGGAGAAATTAGAAGGTTCTAGACATGGATTTAATAGAAGGGAAAAAAGGTTTCTGGATAAGAAAGTCTATATGATTAAGTAAATAAGAGGGTATAAGCAAGTGATAAAGAAGGTCTGTTTACATTGGCTACATAGGTTTAAGTAAGTGATAAAGAAGGTCTGTGTAAGTGGGTTATATATGTAAGTTTTTTGAGCAAGTAATCTTGAAGGAATTAAGCATTATACAACTATGGTTAAACAACAATTGTTATTTTGCAATATTGTAATATGTTATTTCTTTAAGAGCTAAACTTGATTAATGTAAAAACATCAATAGTAATTGTGGAACTGTTACTCTTCTTTGTATATTAAATGTGTTCATATTTTCCAGGTATATAAATTTTTAAGATAGAAGCTTTAAAAAAAAATTATATCAAGGTGGTGTTCGCCCAAAAGGTCACATGCTAATTTTAGGCTTATAAAAAATTTTAGGCCTAGAGGTGGTGACTTCTCTACCCTGGCTGCTGCAGAATAGGAGCTCCCCTGACATCCAGTTGGGAGGAGTCTCCAGCCAGGAAGCTAAAGTCCCCTCTACCCTGCTGCAGTGGTATAAGAGCGCCTCAGGTCACCCAGGTGGAAGAGGTCTCCAGTCTGGAGGGTAGAGTTTCCTCTACCCCACCTGAAGCAGTATAGGATCTTCCCCAACACCCAGGTGTGAGGGGTCTCACACCTAGAGGGCGAGTTTTCTATTCCCTGGCTCTGGCACTATAGGAGATCCCCCCAACATCCAGGTGGGAGGGTTCTCCCATCTGAAGGGGAAACTACCATCTACCATGGATGCAGTGGTATAAGAGCTCTCCCTGACACCCAGATGGGAGGAGTCTCCTGCCTGAAGGTGCCAGTCCCCTATATCCTGCCTGTGGCAGTCTATGAGCTCCCCCTGACACCCTGGTTGGAGGGGTCTCCTGCCAGGAGGGGCAAGTACTTTCCTCCCTGGCTATGTTGGTATAAGAGCTCCCACTGACAGCCAGGTTGGAGGGGTATCCTGCCTGGATGGGCAAGTCTCCTCTACCCTGGCTAAGGTGGTGTACAAGTTACCCTGACACCCAGGTGGGAGGGTCTTCCACCTGAAGGGGAGAGTCCTCTCAACCATAGCTGCGGGGATATAAGAGCCCCCTCTCACCCTCAGTAGGAAGGGGTCTCCCACCTGAAGGGGCGAGTCGCTGCTACCCAAGCTGAAGCTGTAAATGAACCCCTGCCTAGCCAGACATCCATGTGGGAGGCATCTCCTGACTAGAGGAGTGAGTCCCCTCTACCCTGGCTAAGGCCATATAGGAGTTACCCCCATTTGCAGGAGGAAATGTCTCTTGCCTGGAGGTGTATGTTTCCTCTATCCAGGCTGCTGGGGTATATGAGTTCCACCGTACACCCAGGTGGGAGGTGTCTTCTGCCTAGAGTGGTGAGTCCCCTCTACCCGGGCTAAGGGGGTATAGGTGTTACTCCCATTCCCAGGTCAGAGGTGTTTCCTGCTTAGAAGTGCAAGTTGCCTCTACCCTGGCTGTTGGGGTATATGAGTTCCACCTGACACCCTGGTGGGAGGGGTCTTCTGCCTGGAAGGGCGAGTCCCCTCTACCCTGGCTGCAGAGGTTAAGGAGCTTCCCCTGATTCCCAGGGTGGAGGGGTCTTCCGCCTAGAAGGGTGACATCCCCCTACCCTAGTTGCAGGGGTTTACCAGCTTTCCCAGATACCCAGGAGGTAAGGGTCTCCTGATTGGAAGGGCAAGTCCCCTCTATTCTGGTTGCTGTGATATACTAGCCCCCATAGCATAACCAGATGGGAGGCGTCTCCTGCTTTAAAGGGCGAGTCCCCTCTACCCTGGCTGTAGTGATTTACTAGCTTTCAGTGACACTCAGGAGGGTGGTGTCTCTTGCCTGGAGTGATGAGTCCCCTCTACCCTGGCTGAAGTGGTATAGAAGGTACCTCCTACACCAAGGTGGGAGGAGTCTCCTGCCTTTAGGGGCGAATCCCCTCTACAATGGCTGCTGTAGTAATCAAGCTCCCTCAGCCAACCAGGTGGGAAGAGTCTCCCGATTGGATGAGTGAGTCTCCTCTATCCTTGCTGCAGAGGTAGAGGAGCTCACCCAGACACCCAGGTGGGAGGGGTGTCCTGGATGGAGGGGCGAGTTTCCTTTTCCCTAGCTGCAGTGGAATAAGAGCTCTCCCTGAAACCCAGATAGGTGGGGTCTCCCACCTGGCGGGGCGAGTCCCCTCTATGCTTGCTGCTGCAGGAAATTATCTCCCTCTGACACCCAGTTTGGAGGGTCTCTGGCCTGGAGAGGCAAGGCCTGTCTACCCTGGCTGCAGTGGTATAGGAGGTACCCCCTACACCCAGGTGGGAAGGGTCTCCCATCCCCAGTGGCGAGTCCCCTCTACCCTGCTTGTGGGAGTATATGAACTCCTCTGACAAGCATGTGGAGGGGATATTCCGCCGGGACGGTGGAGTCCCCTGTCCCTGTCTCTGGCGGTATAGAAGCTCCCCCAACACCTAGGTTATGGGGTCACAAACGTGGAGGGGGTGTACCAGCTCACCCAGACACCCAGGTGGGAGGGTTCTCCTGCTTGGAGGGTCGAGTCCCTTCTATTCTGGCTGCTGTGGTATATGAGCTCCTCCCCAAACCCAGATGGATATAAGAGCCCTCTCCTACCTTCAGTAGGGGTGGGTCTCCTGCCTGGAGGGGTGAGTTGCTGCTAACCCAGCTGCAGCTCTATATGAATCCTCCCTCACCAGACACCCATGTGGGAGGCATCTCTCGACTGGAAGGGCCATATAGGAACTACTCCCATTCCCAGGTGGAAGGTGTCTCTCACCTTTTGAGTTGCAAGTTGCGTTTCCCCTGGCTGCTCAGGTATATGTGCTCCACCTGACACCCAGGTAGGAGAGGCTTCTGCCTGGAAGGGTGATTCCACTTTACCCTGGCTGCAGCAGTTAAGGAGCTTCCCCTGACACCCAAGGGAGGGGTCACCTGCCTAGAAGTGTGACTTCCCTCAACCTTGGCTAAGTGGGTGTACCAGCTCTGCAAGCCACCAAGGTGGGAGAGGTCTCCTGCTTGGAGGAAAGAGTCCCCTCTATTCTGACTTCTATGGTATATGAGCCTCAACAATCCAGATGAGAGGGGTCTCCCACCTGAAGGGGCGAGTACCCTTTACCCTGATTGTAGTGATTTACTAGCTTTCCCTGACACCCAGATTGGATGGGTCACTAGCCTAGAGAGGCAAGTTCCCTCTAAACTGGCTGTGGCAGTAAAGGATCCCCCTAGGACAACCAGGTGGGAGGGTCTCCGGCCTGGAGAGGCAATTCCCCTCTACTCTGGCTGCAGTGGTATAGGATGTCCCCCTAACACCCAGGTGGGAGGGGTCTCCCGCCTCAGGTGGGAGTACCCTCTACCCAGCCTGTGGCACTCTATGTACTACCCTAGACAACCAGGTGGAAGGGATCTTCTGCCTGGAAGGTCGAGTCCCCTCTTCCCTGGCTCTGGCGCTATAGGAGCTTGCCCCCCCAATATCCAAGTTATAGGGTCTCCCAACTGGAGAGCCGAGTACCCCCTACACTGGCTGCGGAGTATACGAGCTCCCCTTGAGGGGTGTCCTTCCTGGAGCAATGAGTCCCCCATACCCTAGCTGTGGCAGTATACAAGCTCTTTCATACACACAGGTGGCAGGGGTCTCCCGCCCGGAGGAGCAAGGCTCTCTACCCTGGCTAAGGCAGTATACAAGCATTCCCCCTACACACAGGTGGGAGTAGACTTCCACATGGAAGGGCGAGTCTCCTCTACCCTGACTTTGGTGGTATACAAGCTCCCTGGACACCCAGGTGGGAGGTGTATCCCGCCTGGAAGGACGAGTCCCCTCTACATTAGCTCTTGTCATATAAGGGATCCCAGTACACCCAGGTGGGAGAGGTCTTCTACATGCAGGGCGTGTTCCCTCTACCCTGAAATTGGCACTATAGGATCTTCCTTGGACAACCAGGTGGGAAAGGTCTCCCGCCTGTAGGGATGAATCCCCTCTACACTAGCTGCTGCAGTAATCAATCTCCCTCAAACACCCAGATGGGAAGGGTCTTCCCATTGGTTGGATGAGTCCTCTCTATCCTTGCTGCGGAGGTAGAGGAGCTAACCAAGACACCAAGTTGGGAGGTGTCTTCTGATTTTAAGGGTAATCCCATTCTACCCTGGCTGCAGCAATGTAGGAACTCCTCCTGACACCCAAGTTGGAGGGGTATCCCGCCTGGAGAGGTGAGTCTCCCCTACCCTGGCTGCAGTGGAATAAGAGCTCCCCCTGAATCCCAGGTGAGAGGGGTCTCCCATCTAGTGGGGCGAGCCCCTCTACCCTTGCTGCTGCGGTAAATTATCTCCCCCTAACACCCGGGTAAGGGGGACTCAGGCCTGGAGAGGTGAGACCCCTCTACCCTGGCTGCAGTGGTATAAGAGGTTCCCCCTACACCCAGGTGGGAGGGGTCTCCCGTCTCCAGTGGCGAGTCCCCTCTACCTTGCTTATGGGAGTATATTAACTCCCCTGACAACCAGGAGGAAGGGATATTCCACCTGGATGGCCAAGTCGCCTGTCCCCTGGCTCTGGTGGTATAGGAGCTCCCCCAATACCCAGGTTATGGGGTCAAAAGCCTGGAGAGGTGAGTCCCCTCTACCCTGGCTAAGGAGGTATAGGAGTTACCCCCATCCCCAAGTGGTAGGTGTCTCACACCTGGAGGTGCGATTTGCCTCTACCATGGCTGCTGGTGTATATGAGCTCACCTGACCGCCAGGTGGGAGGGGTCTTCCACCTTGAGGGGCTAGTCCGCTCTAACCTGGCTAATGCTGTATAGCAGTTGCCCTCATTCCAAGGTGTGAGGTGTCTCTTGAGTGGAGGTGCAAGTCACCTCTACCTTTGATGCTGGGCTATATGAGCTCCACCTGACACCCAGGTGGGAGGGGTCTTCTGCCTAAAGTGGCGAGTCCCCTCTACCTGGGCTAAGGTGGTATAAGAGTTACCCCCATTCCTAGGTGGGAGGTTTCTTGCCTCAGGTGTGAGTTGCCTGTACCCTGGCTGTAAGGCTATATGAGCTCCATCTGACACCCAGGTGGGAGGGTAATCCGCCTGGAGGGGCAAGTCCACTCTACCCTGGCTGCAGCAGTTAAGGATCTTCCCCTGATACCCAGGTGGGAGGGTTCTCCCACCTAGAGGGGTGACTTTCTTCTATCCTGGTTGACAGGGTGTACCAGCTCTTCCATACACCCAGACGGAAGAAGTTTCCTGCTTGGAGGGGAGAGTCCCCTCTATTCTGGCTGCTGTGGAATAAAAGCACCTACATACCCAGGTGTGAGGGGTCTCCCACATGAAAGAGCGAGTCCCCTGTACCCTGGCTGCAGTGGTTTACTAGCTTTCCCTGACACCCAATTTGGATGGGTCCTTCGCCTGGATGTGCGAATCCCCTCTACCCTGGCTGCAGTGATATAGGAGGTCACCCATACATGCAGTTGGGAGGGGTCTACCACCTCAAATAGCAAGTCCCCTCTACCCTGCTATGGCAGTATATGAACTCTGTTGGCAACCAGGTGGAAGGGATCTTCCTTCTGGAGGGTCCAGTCCCCACTCCCTTGGCTCTGGCTGTATAGGAGCTCCTCAACTCTCAGGATATGGGATATCCCGAATGGAGGGGTGAGTCTCCTCTACACTGGCTTTAGGGGTATACATTCTCCCCCAGACACCCAGATGGGTACGGTCTCCTGCCTGGAGCAATGAGTCCCCTCTACCCTAGCTGTGGCTGTATACAAGCTTTCCCAGACACCCAGGTGGAAGTGGTATACCACATGGAAGGGTGAGTCCCCTCTACTTTAGCTCTTGCCATATAAGAGCTCCCACTCCACCCAGGTGGGAGGGGTCTCCCACCATAGAGGCGAGTACCCTCTACCTAGCTGCTGCAGTAATCACGTTCCCCGGGAAACCCAGGAAGAAGGGTCTCCCAATTAGAGGGGCAAGTCCCCACTACCCTGGCTGTGGAGGTATAGGAGCTCAACAAGACACCCAGGTGGGAGGGGTCTTCCGCTTGGATGGGCGAGTCCCCTCTACCCAGGCTAAGAGGGTATAGGAGTTACTCCCATTCACAGGTGGGAAGTGTTTCTCGGCTGGAGGTGGGAGTTGCCTCTACCCTGGCTGCTGGGGTATATGAGCTCTACCTGACACACAGGTAGGAGGGTTCTTCCGCCTGGAGGGGTGAGTCCTCTCTACCCTGGTTGAGGGGGTAAAGGAGCTTCCCATGACATCTAGGTGGGAGAGGTCTACCTCCTAGAGGGGTGACTTCCCTCTACCCTAGCTAAGGGGTTGTATCAGTTCTCCCAGACAACCAAGAGGGAGGGGTCTCCTGCTTGGAGGGGTGAGTCCCCTCTGTTCTGGCTGCTGTGGTATACAAGCTCCCCCCCCCATAAACAGATGGGAAGTGTCTCCTGCCTGAGGGGTGCGTCACTTTTACCCAGGCTTCAGTGGTTTACTAGCTTTCCCTGACACCCAGGTTGGATGGGTCTCTCACCTACAGGGACGAGTCCCCTCCACCCTGGCTGCTGCAGTAAAGGATCTCCCCCTGACACCCAGGTGGGAGAGTCTCCATCCTGGAGAGGTGAGTACCAATTATCCTGGCTGCAGTGGTGTAGGAGGTCCCCCATACACCCGGTTGGGAGAAGTCTCCTGCCTCCAGTGGCGAGTCCCCTCTGCCTACTTATGGCAGTATATTAACTCCCCTGACAACCAGATGGACGAGATATTCCACCTGGAGAGTTGAGTCCCCTCTCCCCTATCTCTTTATAGGAGCGGTATAGGAGCTCCCCCTGATACCCAGGTTATGGGGTCTCCCAACTGGAGAGGTGAGTCCCCTCTACATTGGCTGCAGGGTTATACAAGCACCTCCTGACACCCAGGTGGGAGGGGTTTTGCGCCTGGAGCAATGAGTCCCCCCTACGCTGGCTGTGGCAGTATACATGTTCTCCCAGACACCCAGGTAGGAGGGGTCTCCCACCTGGAGGAGCAAGTCTACTCTACCCTGGCTAAGGCGGTATGCAAGCGCCCCCCCACTACACACAGGTGGAAGAGGACTTCCGCATGAATGGGTGAGTCTCCTCTACCCTGACATTGGCAGTATACAAGCTCCCCCAACACCCAGGTGGGAGGGGTATCCCACCTGGAAGGGTGAGTCCCCTCTACTTTAGCTCTTGCCATATGAGAGCTCCCAGTACACCCAGGTGGGAGAGGACTTCAGGCTGCAAGGGCATGTTCCCTCTAACCTGACTGTGGCAGTATAGGAGCTCCAGCTGATCCTCAGGTGGGAGGGGTCTTCCACCTGTATGGGCGAGTCTCCTCTACACTTGCTGCTGCAGTAATCAAGCTCCCTCAGACACCCAGGTGGGAAGAGTCTCCCGATTGGAGGTGCGAGTCCCCTCTACCCTTGCTTCGGATATAGAGGAGCTCACCCAGACACCCAAGTGGGAGGGATCTCCCAACTGGAAGGGCAAGTCAGCTCTAACCCGGCTGCAGCAGTGTAGGAACTCCTCCTGACACCCGGGAGGGAGGTGTCTTCCGCCTGGAGGGGCGAGTCCTCTCTACCCTGGCTTTGGGGTAGAGGAGCTTCCCCGGAAGCCCAAGTGGAAGGGGTCTCCCTCCTGGAGGGGCATCCCCTCTACCCTGCCTGTGGCAGTATAGGATCTCCCCTCACACACCCAGGTGGGAAGGGTCTCCCACCTGGAAGGGCGAGTCCCCTGAACCCTGGCTGTTAGAGTAATTAAGCCTCCCCTGGACATTCAGGTGGGAGGGGTCTCCCAATTGGAGGGGCGAGTACCCTCTACCCTTGCTGCGGAGGGATAGGAGGTCACCCAGACACCCACGTGGGAGGAGTCTACCAACTGAAAGGGCAAGTCCACTCTACCTTGGCTACAACAGTATAGGAACTCCCCCTGACACCCCAGTGAGAGCAATGTCCTGCCTAGAGGGTGATTCCACACTACCCTGGCTGAGGGGGTGTACCAGCACTCCCAGACACCAAGGTGGAGGGGTCTCCTGCTTGGAGGGGTGAGTCCCCTCTATTCTGCCTGCTGTGTATATGAGCTCACCCTCATATCAAGATGGGAGGTGTCTCACTCCTGAAGGGGCGAGTCCCCTCTACCCTAGCTGCAGAGGTATTCTAGCTTTCCATGAAACCCAGGCTGGATGGATCTCTTACCTGGAGGGGCGAGTCCCCTTTACCATGGCTGCTGTGCCAAAGGATCTCCCCCTGGGAGGGTGGGAGGGTCCCTGGATGGGAGGGTCCCTGGATGGGAGAGGTGAGTCCTCTCTACCCTGGCTGCAGTGGTATAAGACCTACACCCTACACCAAGGTGGGAAGGGTCTCCTGCCTCAACTGGCGAATTACCTCTACCCTGCCTGTGGCAGTATATGAACTCCCCTGACAACCAGGTGGAATACACTCTCCCGGGGTTCTTGTGGTATAGAAGCTCCTGCAACACCCAGGTTACGGGGTTTCCAGACAGGAGGGTGAGTACCCTCTACACTGGCTGTGGGGAATACGACCTCCCACTGACACCCAGGTAGAAAGGTCTTCCTTCTGGAGCAATGAGTCCCCACTCCCTAGGCAGTGGCAGTGTACAAGCTCCCCCAGACACTCAGATGGGAAGGGTCTCCCACCTGGAGGGGCAAGTCTTTTCTACACTGGCTAAGGCAGTAAGCTAGCGCTCCCCTACACACATATGAGGGAGAGCTCGTATACCACAGGAGGCTCCTATACCATCTTCTGCCTGTCTGGGCAAGTTTCCTCTACCCTGGCTTTGGCGGTATACAAGGTCCCCTGAAACACAGGTGGAAGTGGTATTTCACCTGGAAGGGTGAGTCCCCTCTACTTTAGCTCTTGCCATATAAGAGGTCTCAGTACACAGAGGTGGGAGGGGTTTCCTGCCTGGAGCAATGAGTCCCCTTTGCCCTGGCTGTGGTGGTATACATACTCTCCCAGATATCCAAGTGGAAGGGGGTCTCCAGCCTGGAGGGGAAAGTCTTCTCTAGCCTGGCTAAGGCGGTATGCAAGCCCCCACTACACACATGTGGGAGTGATCTTCCACATGTATGGGCGAGTCCCCTCTACCCTGGCAGTTGAGGTATAGGATCTCCCCACACACACACACCCAAGTGGGAGGAGTCTCCTTCCTGGAAGAGCAAGTCCACTCTACCCTGGCTGTGGCGGTAGGTACAGGATATCCCCCTAATACACAGGTGGGAAGGGTCTCCCAACTGGAGCAGCGAGTGCCCTCTACCCTGGCTGTGGAGGTATACAAGCTCCCACAGACACCTGGTGGGAGGGTTCTCCTGCATGTAGGGGCGAGTCTCCTCTATGCTGGCTGTGGTGGTATATGAGCTCCCACTGACATCCCGGTGGGAGGGGTCTCCCATCAGCAGGGGCAAGTACTTTCTACCCTGGCTGTGGTGGCATAAGAGCTTCTGCCGAAAGCCAGGTTGGAGGTGTCTCCCACCTAGATGGGCGAGTCTCCTCTACCCTGGCTAAGGCACTATACAAGTTCCCCAGGACACCAGGTGGGAGGCATCTCCTGCCTGGAGGGGCGAGTCCCCACCACCCTGGCTTCAGCGGCATAGGAGCTCCCACCCCCAACCAGGTGGGAGGCTCCTGCGTGAAGGGGCAAGTCCCCTCAACCATGGCTGAGGAGGTATAAGTTCCCCCTATTACCCCCAGAAGGGAGGGATATCCCGCCTGGAGGGGCGAGTCACTTCTACCTCAGCTGTAGGTGTATATCACACCCTTATTGCTGTACGCCCATGTGAGAGGGTTCTTCCGCCAGGAAGGGTGTGTCCCCTTTACCTTGGCTAAGACGGTATAGGAGTTACCCCTATTCCCAGGTGGGAGGTGTCTCTGGCCTGGAAGTGTGAGTCTCTTCTACCCTGGCTGCCAGGGTATTTGAGCTCCACCTGACAACCAGGTGGGCGTGGTCTTCTGCCTGGAGAGGGGAGTCCTCTCTACCCTGGCTGCAGCTGTTAAGGAGCTTCCCCTGATACCCAGGTGGGAGTGGTCTCGAGCCTAGAAGGGTGACTTTCCTCTATCCTGGCTGAGGGGTTTACCAGCTCTCCCAGACACATAGGTGGGAGGGGTCTCCTGCTTGGAGTTTGAGTCTCCTCTATTCTGGCTGCTGGGGTATACATGCTCTCCACCCCATACCAAGATAGGAGGGGTCTCACGCCTTAAGTGTTGAGTCCTCTCTACTGTGGCTGCAGTGGTATACTCTCTCAACCTGACACCCAGGTTGGATGGGTCTCTCACCTGGAGGGGCCAGTCCACTCTACCCTGGCTGCTGTGATAAAGGATCTCCCTCTTCCACCCAGGTGAGAGGGTCTCTGGCCTGGAGAGGCTAGTCCCCTCTACCCTGGCTGCAGTGGTATAGAGTTCCCCCCCTACAGCCAGGTGAGAGGGGTCACTGATTGGAGGGACAGTCCCCTCTAAACTGGCTGTGGAGGTATAGGAGCTCACCAGACACACATGTGGAAGGGGGTCTCCCAACTGTAAGTGCAAGTCCGCTCTGCCCTGGTTGCAATGGTATAGAAACACCCCCTGATACCCAGGTGGAAGGGGTCTCCCGCCTAGAGGTGGGAGTCCCTACTACCCTGGCTTCAGCGATATAGGAGCTCCCCAGGACACCCAGGTGGAAGGAGTCTCCCTCCTGGAGAAGAGAATCCATTCTGCCCTGGCTGCAGTGGTATGAAAGCTCCCCCAAAGACCTAGGTGGGAGAGGTTTCCTTCCTGGAGGGGTGAGTCCCCAATAACCTGACTGCAGTGGTATAAGAGCTCCATACACACACCTAGGTGGGAGGGTCTCCCACCTGAAGGGTCGAGTCCCCTCAACCCTAGCTGCAGGAGTATGAGAGACCCCTCCTACCCCCAGGAGGGTGGGATCTCCAGACTGGAGGGGTGATTCGCTGCTACTCCATCTGCAGGTATATAAGATTCCCCCCTCGCCAGACACCTATGTGGGAAGAGTCTTCCACCTGGCTGGGCGATTCCCCTCTACCCTGCCTAAGGCAGTATAGGAGTTACCCCCATTCCCAGATGGGAGGTGTCTTTCGCCTGGAGGTGCAAGTCGCCTCTACCCTGGCTTCTGGGGTATATGAGCTCCACCTGACACCTGGTGGGAGGGGTCTTCTGCCTGGAGGGTGAGACCTCTCTACTCTGGCTGCAGTGTTTAAGGAGCTTCCCCTGACACTCAGGTGGGAGGGGTCTCCCACCTAGAGTGGTGACATCCCTCTGTCCTGGCAGAGAGGGTGTACCAGAACTCCCAGACACCCAGGTGGGAAGGGTCTCCTGCTCTGTGGGGTGAGTCCCCTTTATTCTGACTGCTGTGGTATAGGAGCTCCCCTACCATACCAAGATGGGAGGGGTCTCTCACCTGTAAGGGAAAGTCGCCTCTACCCTGGCTGAGGTGATTTACTAGCTTTCCCTGACACCCAGGTTTGATGGGTCTCCCCACTGGAAGGGCGAGTTCCCTGTACCATGGCTTCTGCGGTAAAGGATCTCACCCTGACACCCAGGTGGAAGGGGTCTCATGCCTGGAACAATGAGTCCCCTCTACCCTGGCTTTGGCAGTAACAATGTCTCCCAGACACCCAGGTGGGAGGGGTCTCACACCTGGAAGGGCAATCCCCCTATACCCTAGGTAGGGTGGTATACAAGAACCCCACTACACACAGGCGGGAGTGGACTTCTGCATGGACCGGCGAGTCCCCTTTACCCTGGCTTTGGTGGTATACAAGCTCTCTGGAAACCCAGGTGTGAGGGGCATCCCAGATAGTTGGGCGATTCTTCTCTACTTTAGCTCTTGCTATATAAGAGCTCTCAGTACACCCATGAGGGATGGTTCTTCCGCCTGCAGGTGCATGTTCCCTCTACACAGGCTGTGCCACCATAGGAGCTCCCCCAACACTCAAGTGAAAGGTGTCTCCTGCCTGTAGGGTTGGGCCCCCTCTACCCTGACTGCTGCAGTAATCAAGCTCCCCCAGACACCCAGGTGGGTGGGGTCCCATGATTAGAGGGGTGAGTCCCCTCTTCCCTGGCTGCGGAGGTATAAAGAGCTCAACCAGACACCCAGTTGGGAAAGGTCTCACGACTAGAAGGGCTAGTCTACTCTACTCTGGCTGCAAAGGTATAGGAACTCCCCCTGACACGCAGGCGGAAGGGGTCTCCCTCCTGGAGGGGCGAGTCTCCTCTCCCCAGGCTGCAGCAGTATAATAGCTCCCCCTGAAAACTAGATGGGAGAGGTCTCCTGCCTGGAGGGAAGAGTCCCCTCTACCCTTGCTGTGGCGGTATATGATATCCCTCTGACACACAGGTGGGAAGGGTCTCCCAACTGGAGCAGCAAGTCCCCACTACCCTGGTTGTGGAGGTATACAAGCTGCCCCAGATACCCCGGTGGGAGGGTTCTACTACATGGAGGGGCAAGTACCCTCTATCCTGGCTGTTGTGGTATATGAGCTCCCATTGACACCCTGGTGGGAGGGATCTCCCACCGGGAGGGGCAAGTACTTTCTATCATGGCTAGAGTGTTATATGAGGTCCAGATGACAGACAGGTTGGAGAGGTTTCCCGCCTGGATGGGCAAGCCTCGTCTACCCTGTGTAAGGTGGTCTACAAGTTCCCTGCAACACCCTGGTGGGAGGGGACTCCTGTGTGGAGGGGCGAGACCCCACTACTCTGGCTGCAGTGTATATGTGCTCCCCCCACTCAGTTGGGAGGGTCTCCCGCCTGAAGGGGTGAGTCCACTCAACCCTTGCTTCGTGGGTATAAGAAACCCCTCGTGTCCCCAGTAGGAGGGGTCTCCAGCCTGGAGGGGCGAGTCACTGCTACCCAAGGTGGAGGTGTATACAATCCCCCCTCACCAGATACCCATGTGGGGGGAGTCTTCCGCCTGGAGTGGTGAGTCCCCTCTACCCTGGCTAAGGTGATATAGGATTTACTCCCATTCCCAGGTTGGAGGTGTTTCTTGCCTGGAGGTGTGAGTTGCCTCTACCCTGGCTGCTGGGATATATGAGCTCCACCTGACACAGAGGTGGGGGGGGGTCTTCCACCTAGAGGAGCTTCCCCTGACACCCACTTGGGACTGGTCTCCCACCTAGAAAGGTGACTTCCCTCTACCCAGAATGCAGGGTTTTACCTTCTCTCCCAGACACCCATGTGGGAGGGGTCTCCTGCTTAAAAGCCTCTATTATGGCTCCTGTGGTATAGGAGATCCCCCCTACATACCGAGATTGGAGGGGTTTCCCTCCTGAATCAGCATGTCCCCTATACCGTGGCTAAGGCCATATAGGAGTTACCTGCATTCCCAGGTGGGAGGTGTCTCTCACATGGACTTGCGAGTCGCCTCTTCCCTGGCTGCTTGGGTGTATGAGCTCTTCCTGACACCCAGGTGGGAGGGTTCTTCTGCCTGGAGGGGAAAGTCCCCTCTACACTGGCTAAGGCAGTATAGGAGTTACCCCCATTCCCAGGTGGGAGGTGTCTCTCACATGGACGTGCGAGTTGCCTCTACCCTGGCTGTTTGGCTATATGAGCTCCACCTGACACCCAGATGGGAGGGATTTTCTGCCAGGAGGGGTGAGTTTCCTCTAACCTGGTTGCATTGGTTAAAGAGCTCCCCCTCCTGACACACAGGATATAGGGTTCTCCAGCCTAGAAAGTTGACTTCCCTCTACCCTAGCTGCAGGGGTTTACCAGCTTTTCCAGAGACCCAGTAAGGAGGGGTCTCCTGCTTGGAGGGGTGAGTCCCCTCTATTCTGGCTTCTGTGGTATAGAAGCTCCCTCCCCTCCAGAATACCAAGATGGGAGGTATCTCCTGCTGAAAGGGGCAAGTCCCCTCCACCCAGGCTCTGGAGATACATGAGCTCTCCCCCACAGCCAGGGGGGAGGGGTCTCCTGCCTTGAGGGGCAAGTCCCATCTATAATGTCTGTCTCCCACCTGGAGGGGCGAGTTCCAGCAGTCCCTGGCTGCAGCTGTATACCTGCTTCCCCCAAGACCCTGGTGGGAGGAGTCTCCCGCTTGGAGGGGCAAACACCCCCTACTCTGGCTAAGGCGGAATATAAGCTTGCCCTGGCACCAAGATGGTAGGGGTTTCTCGCCTGGAGAAGCATGTTCACTCTACCCTGGATGCAGGAGTATGAGTTTCCCCTGACACACAGGTGGGAGGTGTCTTCCACCTGGAGGTGCGTGTCCCCTCTAACCTGAATCTGGTGGTATAGGAGCTCCCCCTGACACCCAGGTTTTGGGGTATCCTGACTGGAAAGACGAGTTCCCTCTACACTCGCTGCTGTGGTATAGAAGTTGCCCTGACAACCAGGTGTGAGGAGTCTCCAGCCTGAAGGTTAGAGTCCCCTCTACCCTGCCTGTGGTTGTATAGGTGCTCCCCCTGACAAACAGGTGGAAGGGATCTCATGCCTGGAGGGGCAAGTCCCCTCTTCCTTGGCTGAGGCAGTATAAGAGCTCCCCCTGACACAGAGGTAGGAGGGGTCTCTCACCTTGACAGGTGAGTCCCCTCTATCCTGGCTGGGGAGGTATATAAGCTCACCTCCAACACCCAGGTGGAAGGGGTCTCTTTGCTGGAAGGGCAAGAGTCCACTCTACATTGGCTGCTGCCATATAAGAACTCCCAGGACACCCAGGTGGGAGAAGTCTCCCACCTGTATGGGCAATTCCCCTCGACCCTGGCTGCAGTGGTATAAGAGCTCCACCTGAAACCCAGGTGGGAGGGGTCTCCCACCTGGAAGAGCAAGTCCCCTCTGCCCTGGCTAACGTGAAATACAAGCTCACCCTGGCACCAATATGGGAGTGGTCTCTCTCACCTGGAGGAGCATTTCCACTCTACCCTGGCTGCAGCAGTATATGAGTTTACCCTGACACCCAGGAGGGAGGTTGCTTCCACCTGGAGGGGCGAGTCGACTCTCCCCTAGCTGCCGCTGTATAGGAGCTCAATCAGACATCCAGGTGAGAGGGGTCTCCTGCCTAGAGGGGCGAGTCCCTTCTACCCTTTGCTGCAGTAGGAGCTCCCCCAGACACCCAGGTGGGAGGGGTCTTCCTCCTGGAGGGGCAAGTCAGCTCTCCCCTGGCTGCTGCTGTATAGGAGCTCCCCCATACATCCAGGTGAGAGGGGTCTCCTGCCTAGAGGGGAGAGTCTCTTCTACTCTGGTTACAGTGGCGTAGGAGTTCCCCCAGACATCCAAGTGGAAGGAGTCTGCGGCAAGGAGGGTCGATTCCCCTCTACCCTGGATATGGCAGTATACGAGCCCCCCCACCATACCCATGTGGGAGGGGTCTCCAATATAGAGGGGCAAGTCCCCTGTACCCTGGCTGCTGAAGTATATGAGCTCCCCCTGACACCCTGGTGGGAGAGGTCTCCTGCCTGGAGGGGCAAATACACTCTACCTTGGATGCTGTAGGTGGAGTCACCCACCTGGAGGGGCGAGTCCCCAATATCCTGGATACAGTGGTATATGAGCTCATCCACCCACACCCAGGTGTGCGGTAGTCTCCTGCCTGGAGGGGCGAGTCCCCTCTACCCTGGCTGGTGCAGTATACTAGCTCCACGCGATACCATGGAAGGTGGGGTCTCCTGCCTGGATTGTTGAGTTTCCTCTACCCTTCCTGTGGCGATATAGGAGCTCCCCTTGAAACCCAGGTTCAAGGTGTCTCCCGCCTGGAGGGGCAGGTACCCTCTACTCTGGCTGTGGTGGTATAAGATTTTCCCCTGACACCCAGGTGGGAGAGGTATTTGCCTGGAAGTGTGATTCCCCTCTACCAGGGCTGTGGCAGGATAAGAGTTCCCCCTGACACCCTGGTAGGAAAGGTATCCCGCCTAGAGCAAGGAATCCCCTCTACCCTAACTGTACAGGTATACAGGCTTCCCCAGGTACCCAGTTGGGTGGGTTAAGCTGCCTGGAGGAGTGAGTCCCCTCTATCCTGGCTTTCATGGTATACAAGCTATACAAGACCCCAGCTTCACTCTAGCCTAGGCTGATAAAATGGGTCCTGCAGTGCACTGACCCCTGCCAATCTCTGTATGCTGGTATCCCTTCACAGTACCCTCTTTTCCCCTCATTGGTCCAGGTTCCTGTCTGAGGATCTACTCACATGGGGCAGAGGAGCGGAATTGGCTGGTCTATGCACCCTGAATGCTTTCTACGGGAAACACAGCCCTGTCAGTCACCTTAGTTCCCTTCACTGACTGTACCTTGAGGGCTGGCAGTTAACATTGGACTTGCTCCAACCCAGCCCTGAGGGATATCCTCCCTTCCCTTCCCTGCCCTCTGGACTTGCATGCTTCCCCTACCACAATCCAGCCCTCCCTAATCCTGACCCTTTGTACTCCAGTCTCCAGGCCTGGGTGCTCCTCTGAGCCTCTGACCATGTTCCTCATGTCCCTTGGCCTAGCATAGAGTCTCTTCATGTTTGGTCTGACCTGGGGGCCCCCTTACTTGGTCCCCCCAGCAGGCTCTGCTATGTGCCCCTTGCACTTCCCTCTATCTTCTGGTCTTCACGCAGCTCCAACCTCCCTTCCCTTCACACTTTTTCCTGGCACTTGCATGTCTCCTTTTCCTTGGGTCCCTCAGGACAATCAGTTGGGTGGGTCTCTTGCCTGGGGGCGTGTTTGGGTCATTTCTCTAGCCCTACAATGCACCCACCATGACCTCCTTCTGTGCCCTCCATTTGCCCTCCTCCTGGCCCCTTCCCTTGTGTAGCCTCCTTTGCCAGGTCCCTGGCCCTGGATTAAAATATCAGCCAGGGATAAAAGAGTTCTGCCCCTCATCTGGGTCCCTTGCTCTCTCTGAGTGCTTGGTCCTCCACCAGGGACCCTGACACCAGGAAGTGACCCTGGGCCTGTAGCCTGATTGCCCCCTGCTGGATACTCTTCCCTACCAAATATTGTCCAGTGTCCTGAGCCCCCTGCTCAAGCCCTGGCTCTTGGCTCTCTGTTCCCTGGCCTGGTTCCTCACCTGAGCCTCTGGTGGCCCTTCTTGCTCACTGCTTTTGTGGCCATTGTCTGAGGGCCTGTGGCTGGGGCTGCTTCCCTTCTCACCTTGGCTTCCCTTTACTACAGTACATAGTGCAGGCCTGCCTTCTTGGCCCAGTTTTCCCATCTCTCCCCTTGCCTGGGCTCCTTGATAGGGTCCTGGCCCCCTCCAAACCCACACCTGTCATGGGGTCCTTCAGGCTGTGCCCTCCTTTGGCCCTCCTGTATTTTCTGTCTCTGACACACCCACTTTCCTTATGCTCTTCCCAGGATGCTCAGGAGGGCCAGGCTACTTGATCTGGTCTCTTGGCCCTGGGGGCTCCTCTTAGGAAAACGTAGGCCTGTCCCTTACCTTGGCCTGGGGCCTCCCTCGGACCCTGCTCCTGACCCCTGACACTCTGCAGTGATCCTGGGCCTTGAGCCCGTCTCCCCCACCTCCCACTCGACTTTCTCCCCTCATGATGCTCCCCCTCTGTGTTTATTTTCATTCACCCAGGCCCAGGTGCTAGCACTTGGCTCTCCATTACTGGGTCCGACTCCTTACTTGAGACGCTGGCTACCTTTCTTGAAGATCCTTTCTGTTGGGAAAAGTATAAACGGCAGCCATACCCCAGAGAAAAAAACCCCAACATGGCGCCTAAGCACCTCTTCTTCCTACCTTCTTCTTTTCTGCAGTGGCGCGAAAAGTTCCCGCCCATGTGAACTTTCCCGCCAGCGCCAATTTCAAATCTCGCTGGCGGGGAACATTAGCCCCAATGAGAACTAATTCCTGGGCTCCGGAGCTGATATCTGAAAGAACTTGTCGATAAATGGGTTGCCTGCCATTTATTTAAACCCTACCATCTCCCCCTTAGTTCTATATAAGCACACTGCTTTTTGCAATAAAATTGGAATTCTCCCGGCGAAGTGTCTTTGCGTGGGGAATTCTTTCATTCTGGTGCCGTGACTCGGATACGGGTGAGCTCTTTCCAACAAGAGCCCCGTCCCCCGCTCCGCCGAGACACTCCGCCCTGGTCCGCTCTTTTCAGACTCCGGCTGCCTGCACTCACCACTGATCTGGCATGGTAAGGATCCCCTGACCCCGGCTCCCAACTCCCTTCGGACTATCGCTGGATTTGTGACCGTGATAGTCCAGCACACTCCAGACCCCCGGTGGGGGGAGGGAATCCACCCCACTAAGACCTTTACTGGTTGAAGTGGACCCTCTGGTGATCCGTTTCCCTTTGGGGCGTGAGGCTTCTGAGTTTACAC